>NC_088644.1:5241212-5246212 GCF_964019385.1 Sycon ciliatum
TTTGGGTCGTGTATATTCACGTAGCTCGTTTAGTTCAGTCGTAGTCGGACTGGTAGTATAGTAGTATTGCATCGGGCCGGCCAGGGAGTCGTCAAATACGACTGACTCCCTGCCTGTGCTCCCTTTTCAGTCCGAGTTTCGATTTCACTTTCACTCAGATGTTTGGGTGCTACAACTAGAACAAGACATCTTTGAAGTAGCGCTCGCGCGCGGCGGAGCCCGCCGACGCTGGCGGCTGAATGTCCGAGCCAGGTGACCGGATGCGTGAAAAACACTCGATCAACCACCAGACCAGGTGATGCATGACATAGTGTGACGCGCTACTGCACTCTACACTTCAGAGTTTAGTCAGAGCAGGCCAAGGCTTTAGTGTGACTTGTGTCCGACGACGCTCGGCAGTAGTACTAATACTAGGGAGTTCAGTTCCGGTCACTGAAAAGCGAAAAGTGCAGTCACAGCTCGCCTGTACAAAGTCAGGGCTCACCACGACCATACAAAATTCAAAAAGCGTCGACCACCATTTTGAATGCCGCCAAAGCCAGAGTTTGTGCAGTCATAGCGGCTACGCACCCGAGTTCATGCTCATCGATGTACAGCGATGTACAGTCTAGTCGTAAAATACCGGTACGACTTCCTGGTCTACTCTGATCTGTACAGCGAAGGGCCAGTGCCGAAGCGAATCTTGTTGTTTGATGTCGAGAAAGACACGCGGAGAAGACGTCCTTTCTCCAAGCAATCTTGGTCATTTTTCTCAATCCGCTGGTGGGTGTCGACCAAGATATGTCCGTGGGGTACTGGTGAACTTGAGTCCTGGCATCTACAAGAATTTGCCGCGCCTAGCTAACCAATGTTGTCAGTAGAACTCAGCGTTTCCTGATCGCGACTCGGCACACTCTTTTCTGTTTGGCCTCGCAGCTTTCACGCTGCGAGTGGGGAGTTTCCTTGTCACAAATGAATCCCTTAGTCATGACCATGATGAGAGGTGACTAGTATGATCCCTCACTGGCATGAGTCCTTAGCTTGAGTCAACACGAAGGTAAACTCTTCACTTGGAACGCTTGCTGTCTCCTCCGCCCTTTCTTGTTGCACTTGCAGATATGCGCACGGCTGCCAGTTTTTGTTGGTGCGCGCGGCGACGCACGGCCGACCTTGATGTCTTCAAAAAAGTAGAACAGCGGTTCTCCTTGGCCGATTCTCATCATCGATAGCTCATTTTCAAGGTCTTGGAATTCTCTATCGGTTTACCGTCCCCGATTTCTAATTTTCTCTTCATTCACTTGTTTGCACGCCTTCGCGTTTGAGTGATTTCACCATCCGATCTCAGCCAAACGAAGGCCAAATCGAAAAATTCGAGACGGTAACCCCCCAAAGACACACCTTCTGAACACGAATCCACAATGGCCTAATGTCTAAAACCAACGAATACAGCCAAGCTCCACTCAGAAAACACCCCACAATTGCAAGAAACAGCCCGTTTTGCTGTGCGCTGATTGGTCAAATCCAAATGACCGTTATTGACGCTTTGTATGGTCGTGGTGAGCCCTGAAAGTGAATGGGCGCCTCGTGGCTGCAGTTCGAGATGCAGTTCGCGGCCCGAGTATCTTCTCCCGCGGCCTTTTCGGCCTTGTCGATGCTATTTTTAGGTAGCTGAGGTCATTACCTTTCCAATGGTGCCACACATGCCATGCTTCCAAAAATAATGCCTCCGCGCTTGGCGCGGGTGCACTTCGAAGTACTAATTTCGACCAGATCCGTACTCGGCTTCGCGAGGAACACCTGATTTTCGTGTTCAGCGGCCTCGAATTAGCCTAAACCAAGAGGATTCTACAACATTGAGGCTCGCGCTTTATCGCCGTAGAAGGAAAATGATCACAGAAACCAGCCCACGGCGATTTCCTGGTGGTAGACGAAAAAATCGAGTGAACTGCGCGCACACTGGTAGAAGCAGTGACGGTGAAAACGTGTGACTTGTGCAAGTCGGCGCGCACGGCATGCGTGCACACTGCATGCATGCACACATCCTGTATCGCCATGTATGCACCAGATAGTGCAGTGCTGGACGGAAACCACACGGCTCCCATACATACTTGCATTTACTTCTGTGACTACTTTCTCCCCCGTTTTCCGATCTTCAATCGACTATAACTCTAGATTGCCTTGGAATTTTGGGTTCAAATTTTCACAGGTTGTTTCTCGATTCTTCCCGGTTTAGAAAAACTAGCGTTTTATGCAAAACTCGCGAATTTGATTTTTCAATTGAAGTCCCTACTAATACTCCACTCCAGTCTTTTGGCAGTTTTGCCACGCATTATGTAGATCGTTGACATAATCAGTGTACTTCGCTCAAGCCAAGGCAAGGATTTGTTTGCAGCTAGAACAAGCCAAGAAGCGAGGCTGAAGCGGAAGTTCCGAACGAGCGTCTTTTTGGATTGTATAGTGGCGCTATTTTATTTACGGCTAACGTTAGCGCCGGAATTCTCTTGCAAAGCTTCCCATCCTGTTGGACTAGCAGTGCGGAGTGGCGTGCTGTCTGCGGATCGCGGCGGAAACGCTCGAAAGAACTGCCGTCAGTGTGTCCGTTAGGTTTCATCTGTTTTGTGATAGGAGGAAAGACGTTTCACACGTGTGGCGCGTGATCACCTGTATCTGATCGTGTTTCTATTGTCTGATACTGGTTACTCAAATAACAGTGAGTAACAGTGAGTGCCTGTGAGTCTGTCCTCGCCACGGGCCAGTGGTGATACAATGATGCGGGGGAATGCGGCGGTGGACGAGACCGTGCTCACATGCACAGTCCCTGCACCTGAGAGTCAAGCTGCTGCTGCTGAAGTCGACAATGGGAACAGCCGGCAGCCGCTTGCCGACAGCGAGTCGCAGCTCGTTGGTGACACGGAGCCGGACAAACCTTTATCCGCCACTGGCGGCGGCAAGAGCAGCAATCGTATCAAGAGGCCCATGAATGCGTTCATGCTGTTTGCACTAGAGGAAAGGAAAGTGATCGCCCGCAACCATCCGAACATGCACAATTCCGAGATCAGTAAACAGCTGGGTAAGCCAGGGCCGTGTGTACTCCTATACCATGAGCAATAATCTTTAGTTCAGGATTACCCAAAGGCTAACGCCGATCTGGTATACTGTCCCGTTAATCTACAGACTGTCATCATGGTCATGTTCACTGCCACTGGGACACTGCTCCACTTCAGCACTTGTCGGGGGGGGGGGGGGGTGGGGGGGGGGGGGGAGGAGGGTCATACAGTGAGTGAAACCTGTCTAAGACGACCGCTCAAGCCAAGGGACCTCCAAAACGTTGTCTTTGTTGCCAGGTGCAAGGCAAGCGTAAGGAGTTTTTGATGGGTCCGGTCATACCCTAGCCCGTCATACAGTTTGTGTATGATGGTGGCTACACGTGACCAAACCAGCAGTAAACACACGTCGATGGGCGAAAAGTTGGTCCGGCCATTGCCGGCCCAACTGGACCGGTTTTGCCGGGCCTGAGGTAGTCTCCCTATTCAGGGTCATTCGACTGGAAATAGCGTCCCTTGGTCCTGGTTGCGGTGGTCTTCTAGGACAGGTGGTCGCTTTATCCGAGTGGTCGCCTTGACAGGGTTTACTACATACATGTATGTACTAACACACAGTGCTGCTTGATGAAATCCGAGCACGTGAATCAAGTTCGCGCCTTGCACCATTTCGCAGCCCAGTGTTTGCAGGTTTAGGGCTGCGCAATTCCCGGCGCTTACTTGAGCAACCTTTTCTTTTCGGATTTCACTGAGCAGTGCTGTAGTAGGCTCACAGCGTGTCTGTGCGTGCGTACACGTGCTTCGCCGCAGCGGTGACGGCATGTATCAGAACCGGCGGCCGGACGCCCTCGCAGACTCGCCGCTCAGCATGCATTGCACAAAATTAGGGTATTGTGCTTCTAGCTGCAGTGACACGTGTTATAAAAACTTAAAAAGCGCCAAATTGATCCGGATGCATTGGCTCCACACCGCTAGCTTCAGGTCACCCTGCTCTGATTCGGAAATATGTCTGCACCAAGCAGCTTGAGGCCTTCTGCATCAAACATCCACTCCGAACGCAAACACTGAGCGGTGCAAAAAAAGTACAGCCTGCGCAGACTGGCTTGTGGTTGGCTGTTCCGTGACAACACCCGTGTGATGTGCAATACTCTTTTACTACATTCACTGCATGTGAGAGTTTTACAGCTATACAGCTCCACATATTATGTAACAAACTCGCTTGTTGCAAATTTCGGGATATAGCGAATCATTGTCCTTGTCCCTGCTTGAACCCGTACACAATTGACCCGGAGAGCTGCTTTCATTAATAGCAAATCATGTCTTTTAGGAGAGCATGTAAATCAAGTGCACTTTAATATGCAGTCATGGGCCGCACGCCAGGCGTGACGTGTTGCTTGTATGGCGCGAGTGCAATTTTAGTTACAAAGAATTTCGGCCATAAAGAACTAATTCTCCTGCACATTGGTGTTCGTTAAATCTGGAGTCGACTGTAACGTTAGAGTGGTAAAGCTTTGAACTCAGGCTTGCTCAGCCTATACTGCCTATCACATTGGTTCAGCTATCCATTGTACTTATAACTCAAAGCTGTTCAAATCTGAGCAGCCGAACACTGGGCACGGTATAAGTATTACTTTCTGACCACACCATATAACATGTCGAGATGCCTAGCTGCATCTGTATCTGAAACACACACAACCGATATACATGTACCTGCATTTTCATGTCTCTTTCTTGTGCATGTGTGTGCACATATGTGTGTTGTTGCTGCTGTTGCTGCTGCTGTTGTTGTTGCTGCTGTTGCTGCGGTACCCTCCCGCGACAGCGCGTCCATGTTAGTGCGTTGCACTTCAGCGTGACCGCCTTAGCGCGAGGCATTTCAGCTCGGTGCCATTTCAGCGCAGTGTCTTGACAGCGCCGATGATTTCAGCACGAAATTTTTAAGCGCGGGACATGTCAGCGCCAATTTCTTCAGCGCAGATT
>NC_088644.1:5248712-5296212 GCF_964019385.1 Sycon ciliatum
GAGGGGGGGGGGGGGGGGGGGGGCAGCTGTGTTGCAAATTATAGTTTCATGTGTAGTGGCACAGTCAAAATATCGTACATATTTAGACTGGGCTGACTCTTGTCCGAGGTATCGTGAAGATACCCCTGGGCCATGGTGTGATTTAAATTCATGGACATAATGTCTTTTTCTGAGTAGGTAGCGAGAGCTCTCAGTCACTTCATCTGACACCCTGGAAACTTGCTTGCCGCAGTCATGCAGTCATGGTGTGAGCTGTGGATATAGAATAGCACCTGATCCAGGTGCGTCTTGAATGGAGATAAGGTTTAAGAGTTATATGCCTCTTCTTTAGTACTTGATGAAGACCCTTTACCATGCCATTCCAGCAGGCATAGGACTGGAGCGGGTATTTTGGGACAAGAGCAGGTATATTCATTCATGGGACTGGAGCAAACATTGCTAAAGGTGGACGAATGGTGGAGGAATGCTGATGTATCCCCTGAGATAAGTTTAGGGTCATTGTCGGAAACTAGAGTCTCGGGAAGACCGAAGGTGGCGTAGTTCATCGAAAACGGCAGCTACTAGAGAGAGAGCATAATCCAATGTATTGAGATAGGGGTACCGAGAACCACAATCTGAGTGACTGAGTTCCCTTCAATCAAGGCAATTTCCGATGCTACTTTACTGCAGACACCAACGACCTCAGTGGGCATTTTACCTCCTGCAGGCTGTAAGCACGTGATCTCCAGCACTCAGAGCAACACTCCATGTAGATGGTAGCATCCTCAGTCAACCCTGGCCACCAGACCACCTGGTGCAGAGTGTCTTGGAAGGCTCAGTCTTGTCCAGGACTTAATGCACAAATTTTTAATTTTTATAGGAGGGCCCCGAAGCGGTCCCTCGAATATTGGCTGACCGTACTGCCCTGAAATACCTTCCGACGCCCCTGTCTTCTGTTTGTTTAGTTTGGGAAGGACATGTCAAAAATGGGAACATTAGCTCTGTCCATACAGCAGCTGATGTTGTATTTATTATCTCTTGCTGTACCCCACAGAAACATCCGGATTACCAGTTTAAACCAAACCGGAAAAAGCCGAATAAGAAGAAGGAACAGCCGAGCATGCGTGCCACTGAGTTTGCGGCTTTACATTACTATAGTGCCCATATCAAGGCTACCAGCCATGGCGCCTGCTGTGTATGCGCTAGCTGCAAGTTGGTACGGCATATGCCGGCAAACCCCACAGCACCGGGACAAGTGCAGGGTGAACAACAGCCCGACTCAGCACACTTGTTTCCGGCATCATCAGCAGCTGCTGCAGTCCAAAGTCTAGATGAGGGGTCAGCATTATGTGCTAGTGCAAGTTTTCTTGACGCTGGCCTCTGTGATCCCATGTCGTCGCTAAATGATGGACTGCCCTGGCAGCAGACACAAGAGCAGCCTAATCTGTTGCAGCTGGACTTCCAGGAACTACTTCATCAGCCTTTGCAACAACTACAGCAGCACCCGCTACCACAGCTGCACCAACAGCGCCAGCTACTGCTGCAACAGCAACAGCAGCAGCAGCAGCAGCAACAGCAGGGGTGGAAAGGGCTCCATAGCCCTGATTTACCAGCAGGTGTCGCACCAGGCTCACTTGAAGAGTTATCCTAATGCCCGTGTGATTGACAGCAGCATCATCATCGGAAAACACCAGCCACGGTGCCATGAGTGCATGTTACTCCGGCGAACGGGATCGTCTGCTTGCTATGGCCTGCGGCAGTGCTGGTAGAGCCATAGCGATGGTCTCTCCTCCGCTGCACTCTACTAATTGTGCCATCATCGAGCACTACCGGGTATACTTCACTCTGAGTCGGTCAGATCCACCAGCCACCCATGAGCCTATCAAGCGATCCTCCATTGTTTTCAGTGCATCCGCTCTTATCAAGAAGGTATACATGCACACCATGCACGCACGCACGCACTGCCTTCTCTGTTTTGTGTTTTTAACTTATTATGTGTACATCCTTGAATGACTCTGAAATTCCCCACCTACATCATGGGCCGATCCAGTGTACATACATAATATTGTGTACATACTTGCCTGATGTTTTCTTTGGTGGAACATGTACTGTATGAAGCCTCGATTACGCTACCAGTGTTTGGATGTTGAACATTGGAGCTCCAGAACTCTGTTCGTAAAAGCAAGCGAAGTACCGGGGTGATGGAAAATTGGAAATTATCACTGAGTGGTCCTGAAAAGGTGCGTAAAGCTCCAATTCTGAGCCACGTGACCTGGGAGAAGTATGAAGTTCTAGTATACGGATCAGACATTGCTACTAGACGGCCGCTCACACTGTGACCCGGAAACCGTCCTAGCGGCAGATGCAGCGCCTAACGGTGGGGGTGGGTGGGTAAGTCTCACAACCACTGGCACAAGTGCCGAGAAACCCCATTAGCCGCATCCATGTACCCTCTTGTGCCTGGCCACAAGTAAGTTAGTTCCCAGTTGACTGGGGGCAGCAGCACGGCTTTACAGACATCTGTTGTAGTGGTATGAACGCGGGTGAATTGGCGAGTAAGACGAGTGTCATATTGGGGAGGGGGTATTACTAAACGTGGGTCATCAGGCACCGCGACAGAGGTAAACTGCTTGTTGAGGATGGTTGCTTTTTGCAAGCTGTCAGACACCAGCAGCCCATCAGGGCTTGCAATATCAGGGATGCCAGGTTTTACTTTGTGGCTGGCTGCGGACAAATTGGTGAAGCGTAGTGCTGCCTGGGGTAAGTGTTGTTGTGATTGAACGAATGTACTGGCGGTGGCACGAGCGGGAGAGATGTCTCACCTTTGTGCCTTATAATGCTGATAGGTCACGTGTAGTCCGTAGGGAATTTCTTGGCGAGGCTGAATAGGTCACGCCTCAACTTGATAGCCTTGCGTAGTTCAGTGGAAACCCATGGATGATATTTGCGTGTGGACCCTGGGGTCGAGGCCGAGGGAGAACGATTTGGTTTGCGGGAGCTATGAAGGGGAACATACTTGGACAGCACAGTCTGCAGGACACTGTGCAGGTTACTAAGTGCACTGTCCACGTCTGAGGGTTCCAAGGTACTGACTGTCTAAGTCTGCATTGACCGCCTCCCACACAGCAGGTGTAACGTGTCGCTGAGATCGAAAGACATAGGGTTAGGCTCCTGAGCTTGAGACGTTGTTTCGCGGGGAGACTGAGGCAGTCGGATGTCGAGCTGGCAGTACACAATGGCATGGTCTGAGGCGCCCAGAGGGCAGTCAGTTTCGACACAAGACGAGAGATTGGCACAGTTACTAAACACCAAATCCAAGCAGGCTTGGACACCAGAGGGTGACGTGTATGCACATGTGTTAACGAGTTGGTGAAGACCAAAGGAACTGAGTGTGCGGTACAATTCGGCACCGGCAATGTTGGTGGAATCTGTCGAACACCATGAAGTGTGCTTGCTGTTAAAAGCACCCGTCAAGATAACGTGAGAAGATGAAAGAGGAAGAGTAATGAGTACGTCTTCGAGGGTCTGGCAGTACCTTGCTATATCTGTTGTCTTAGCAGAAGGTGGACGATAACTGCAGCAGAGGAGGATCGGCTCGGCTGCAGCCGGATACGGCTGGAGTTGAACCCAAAAGGTTTCGCACCCATCGCAAGCTAGGTCGGGACGCGCGGCAACAGACTTAAACTTATTCTGTCGAACAAGGATAGCGACACCACCATCACCTCTTGCACTTGTCCTGGACTTATTCTCTGCAGGGGCCTGTCCCTCCGGAAGGTGTCATAATGCGTAATACTAAGTGCAATATTCGGGTCGAGCCAGGTTTCAGTTAGGCAGATAATGTCAGGCTGCCACTCTTCAGCAACTAAAGTAAGCTCAGGCTGTACACGTATTCACTACAGAACGACAGTTCACTAGTTGTCGATAGGAGTGTGAACTGGGGTGGTCCAGAATGCTGGTGAGTGGGAAGGGAGTGTCCGGTAGGAAAGAACGGATGTGCGTGTGCCGGGTTCAGTGAGGAAGATGCAAATCTCCATTCCCTGATGGAAACTTTGCTTGGCCAGAAATCATCTTCGAGAACCTGGTCAGTATGCTCAGCTGGAACAACAAGGTGCGCATAAGCAGTACCAAAGTACTTGGATTCCGAAATTGAGCAACTGAGGACATCAACTGCTTTCTTTTTGCACCACTCCCTAATAGAGTCAGCCTCACGCCCAGGATCCACATTTCCGAGGTAGAAGGCTTTCCGCTTTATCCTTTCTGCCCCCTGGAGGCTGCCTCGCTTACTACTACTAGTTTTAAGGGTGGCAGCGTACGTATTCGGTTGGTACCGAGTGGTACTCCTGGGGCTCGCACTTGCTGACTTTTGAGCTCCCCCATCTCTTCCCGCAATCGTGACAATTGGGCTTCGAAGTTTTCTTGCGAAGACTTCCTTGTTTCAATCACATCTCGTAGTTGCGAAATCTCATTTGAAAGTGTTCGGACTACGTCTAACAGTTCTGATACAATTGGTATCATACCGGTTTCAGATGGCGCTCCTCTGGCTGGTGCGCTGGCTCCCTGGCCCTTGCCCTGCTTACGGAGAGCGAACACGAGGTCCGCCCTAGTATAGCCCTGGATAGGCCGTCCCATCGATGCATCCTGGAATTCGGGCGTCCTTGGTTACCTGCTGCAACACATTGGACTCGATCAGGGCTAGGTCTAGGGTTGAGTCAGCCATAGCCGTGCTTCCTTGGTCAGTGCTCGACAAACAAAACAAAAGTAAGGTCTAAGGAGCCGATTGCGGAGCAACAAAATAATTTAATTTGCTTCCACCTTCTACCACACCAAAAAAGGAATACGGTGGGTCTGGCTCGACTCATACGATTGGAAGCGTTTTCGTTTCCTATCATTCATTACATGGGCTCTTGCCAGTCTTGGAGGCAATACAACCGCAACAGTTACAAACAAGAGTTCAAGGGGGTTATGAACTCTTGTTACAAAGTCATGCAGCTATGGCCCATGGGCCATGCATGGGCAAAGGGAAACATCACATCTGCGGCTTCGTCGGATGGTGGCAGCCCTGTCATACTTGTTCAAGTTGCACTACATTCCAGGGCCTCCCCAGGTAAAGGCCATGCTGCCACCAACCAAGCCCCCTGCCGTAGCTAGCATGTGCACACAGCAAAAACGTCAGACGCACCATGCCTTTCAGCTGAAGTGGACACCCCCTCGCACAGCCCCTGACTACCTCCTGCGATCCTTCCCCTTCTTCGCCATCACACCCTGGAACAACCTGCCTGCGGACCTCCTGCTTCACGAGCCTCATTCAAGACGCCTCCAAACCTTCAAGGTCAACGTATGTAAGGATCTAATCCGAAAGAGATGGCTGTGGTCCACACAGTACCTGTGACGATGATATTGAGATTTGAGACCCATTTAGTATTTACCTCTCTACTACTACTTGCTTGTTATGATTATTGTTCTCTTTCTTCATTTTCCCTTCTGGTTTAGTCATTACACGTATTTATATTATTTGGTGCAATACTAGCGCCCCTTTCTCGCACCAAATTATTATTTTTGCTACCTGACCATGCAACCCCCCCCCCCCTTTTTTCGATGCCAGGTTGCAACGCTAACGCCGAGACCCCTGGTCGGTCGAGTTGCTCCCTGTACATCGGCACGTCGTCCCTACATCCCCTGTGTCTTGACTCTTGTCTTGTGTTTGCCTCCACATGTCTCTTTGTAGTAGGGCTGTGTTCCCAATAAAAAAATAAAAAAATAAAAAAAACAAAAAAAAACAACCAGGGAGTAGTACAATACCGGTATTGTACTACTCCCTGGCTACAACTAACTTTTTAGGTGAGTATGACTTTCAGTTTGTCTTTGAATCAGTCAACCGCGGTGGTATCGGTCGGTCGATTCCCTCCCGGGGATCCCGTGATGAGCTAAGGCCCCCGTGTAATATGCCGGCATTTTTTTTGAGCATTTTCGGTACAATCCGCGAACCCAGCACTTCTTTGGGCTCGTGATGCAGCATTTTGGGGGAAACGGAGCACTTGGCAGTTGTGTATCAAAATTGAGAGAAGAAAAACTTCCCAAACAAGAACGTCACTTCCGCATTCCGTGGGTTAGCTTCTTGTTGAGTAGTTTATGAATATTATTGTTTACCATTGCAGACTCGAGCAAGTCTCTTATTGAGTATTTTCTGACTCCCTGGTTTTGACGGCGTGTGCTGAGGATGACAAAAAAGTGAGCATTTTCCGAGCATTTTCGGCAAGGTTTGGGAGCATTTTCGGCAAGGTTTACGAGAATTTCCCAAAAGCATTTTCGGCAAAGTTTCGGGCATATTACACCGGGGCCTAGATGAGCTCCCTCTCCCGGCCTGGCAACTCAACCTATGTTGTCATAGCAGTGATAGCACTGCTGCTGTGAAGGATAGGAGGTCTGTTCTACATCTACTGCAGTACATGGTCTGCATGTGTGCATCAAGTGGATTCAAGACCTACAACAACGCCTTCGAGTTGACTTGACTTTGAACTGGTCAAGTCGCACGCGCGCGAGGGCGAGCTGGGGCATTGATTTATAGTTTTTTTTTGTTGATACAGAGCCTGGGTTGCATTCCCTTGCGACCGGGTCGACTCGGTCATGGGGAAGCCAACCAAGCGAGCACAAGCTGCGGCCTCGAAGCCTACGAAGGCTTCGGCATCGGGAAAGAAAAGTAGTCCGGACAAACAATCTGTGTCCCACACGTGGACCGTCTTGCTGGTGCTAGTGCTCGTCGGCGTTGCTTTGTGGAGTGCACTCCCGAACCAGCAACGACCTCGGCAAGTAGAACCTCCGAGCGGGGAAGATGTGGCTCAGCCGGCCGACGACAGTGCTGGAAAATCGCCAAAAGCAGAGACCAATCCCACCATTGCTATTGATGACAGCAAGGTAGGCGAGACGAATAGCGATCCGGAACCCATTCATCCGGAGCTGCAGCGGGAAAAGGAGTGGAAACCAACCACGCTCAGTGGATTGAGGATGAGCGGAGCACTGGAAGTAGCTGGTCGCCGACTGCATCCGAAGCAGGTCAAGACTCGCCTGCGAGAGGATGGGCCCAAGAGGAGAACCGACGTAAAAATGTACACACTGGACCACGTGCTCACGGACAACGAGTGTGCAGGGTTGATCGGAGCACACGACCAGCATAGGCAGAGGATGAAAGATCCGATCTTCTGCTTCGATTCAGAGAAGACTCTGCAGGCACATCTCAAGGAGCACACGCAGCTTCGAAAGCTGAAGCTTGCCGATGGCGACTTCACAGAGGGCACGACTTGCCTGAATACGACCATGTCCAGAGTACTGGACAAGTATGTACAGTACAGTGTGAGTACAGCGTTCTACACGGGCGAGAGCAAGTTTAGCTACGACATGGATAAGCGTATCGAAGAGGCTACGGGCATGCCGGCATCACACGGCGGTAAGTATCAGATAACGTCATACAGCACTGGAGTGGGTTACAAAACACACACCGACTGCAGGGTGGAGTCGAGGGATAAGCGCGATCGCGTCGCCACCGTTCTCGTCTACCTGAATGACGTTCCCAGCGGCGGGCACACCATATTCCCGGAGCTGGACGTGAAGATCGAGCCCCGGCGTGCACGCGGCCTCATCTGGAACAGCATGTCGGCAGATGGAATGTGTGACAGCACGTCTGTGCACAACGCCTCCATGGTCGAGTCCGGGCGGAAAGTCATTCTACAGCGCTGGTATTACTACAATACCTTTCCCATGCTCGGAAAACGATTTGATCCGCCGACAATACCAGCACGCGAAGACAACCAGCCCTTCATCAGCTGTGACCAGTATGACCAGGGAAGCTGTAGGATGTATGACGAATGGCAATACATACACATCAAGGAGTACGTCAGACAGCAAATGTCACGGTGATGTAATGATGATGTCACAGCTTTTTGCCACGACTCATGGTAAGCAGAAACACGCAGCCCGCCTTCTGCAGTCAGACCATTGGAACCTACTTTTTCTTTCTAGTCATATTGGAGCTGGAGCTCATGTGCCGGATTGTGGGCACACCTGGTGAAAATCCTGGTCGAGGTGAACATGACATTGTATTATTTATAACGTTTTGTATGGTGACATTGCCACATCATGGCTTGTTCACACAACATCAAACGTTTCAGTGGAAAACTCCATAGTATGAATGATTCAGGGACTAATCAAGTAATCATTGAACTGATTAGATACCAGTCTAGTCGGGCCTTCGGTACCTTGCTACATTAGGTTGCTCTCGTCGACTATTTATGGCTTCAAGTGCCCAAAATCGGAGGCAACTCTTTCCAGACTTCCATACCACTCTTATACATGTACATGTACATAGGCGCTGCATCTGCCACTGGGTTTACCGGGTGTTAGCGGCTGTCGTGAGTTTCCTTTGGGAACGGACAGCTTACTGTTTTTACTTTTTAATCGGCCCGTACCATCCTCCGCCGGGGGTAATGCCTGCATCTGGATAACTCAGTGATCAGACGGTTCTGATTAGATCACCGGGACAACGCACCGTGTCTCACTGTATGGATTTGCTTGACTATTGTTATCCCATCATCTACATTGTAGGTCATCCTGACATTAGATACTATACTAGTGAATACTAGTGAATACTAGTGAATACTAGTGAATACTAGTGAATACTAGTGAATACTAGTGAATACTTGATTGATGTGTATGTTTCTAGCCCATCAGGGTCTGATCCGTCAACTGGGTCTATGTCCCGTGCTGAGTGCTGCATGTGGTGTCGAACTATAGTGATGCTGCTCAATGAACCGTCAGTGATGATCCAGTCGCGTCACTCAAGTTTGCGCCTTGCATCATTTCGCAGCCCGGTGTTCGCAGGTGCAGGGCTGCGCAACGCTCGGCGCCGCACTTGAGTGACGTGACTGGATTTCATTGAGCAACTCTGTATATGGCCAGGAACTTGATGGCCCCGTATTATCAGTGAGCCCACTGATGAGTGCTAGGCCACGGTAATTTTTCAAAAGGGTGAATTCCCTGCCAGAGGCCCCCTGTGGCTTCCTGCAGTAGACTTTTGCTTTCAGCTGCCCCACAGTCGACTAGTCACAGAGAAGATGCCCCTGAGCCCCTCTGGAAAGTCAGCGTTGACCATACCCATGACCAAGGGCAACACCCAGGGGGGGGGGGGTCTGAACCAGGGAGTAGTACAATACCTGGTCACACATGTTTTTCGATTTTGACAGCATGTTTAAGTCGAGGACGCATAGTGCTCCTGACTACAACCATAACCCGATTGGCGCCTTGTAACATGCTGTCAAAATCGAAAAACATGTAGAACTTCCAAGCAAGGCTTCTGACGTTCTGTATATACACAATACCTGGTATTGTACTACTCCCTGGTCTGAGTCTTGCCATCTTGCATGGTCAAGAATTCATGGGGCCCGGGTTACCGGTATGATTCTTATGACCCCTTGGAAATGACGTAGTATTGATGTTTGTATTTACTATTTATTAGTGCACTACTGAGTATGCATATTAACTGTTAAATGCATGAATATTGCATACTCAGGCTAGTACAGTATTGCATAATTATTATTGCATATTGCAATATTGGTGCATGTCAATGATGTCATGATAATGTCAACGATAGAACGTCATGACGTCACTTATCCTCGTATCTTTTTGAATTTTTATTGTTATTTGGCCAAAATAAAGAGTGACAGAAGTATTTCTGCACGACTGGACTGCATCTAATTGGATCCAGCACTTCCTACTACTGTACTGTATGAGTTATTTCTACTAATCCCGTCCGGAGCTCCTTGTATCATAATGCCTTTCCAATGGGGAATAGTGGGAGCTGGCAAGATCTCGCAGGATTTCGTCACTGCACTGAAAACTATCAAATCGGACGATGGCCAATGCTTGCATGAAGTAGTGGCGGTGGCCTCCAGCAGCCTGTCAAAGTCAGAGGACTTCTGTCGCAGGTTTGGTATTCCGGTGGAGAACGCCCTGGGATCCTACTTGGAAATTGCTAGCTGTGAACGTGTTCAAGCTGTGTACATTGGAACAGTCCACCCGCTTCACTTGGAGCATGGTAAAGATCAGATACTGAGTAGTACTTACACGTATACTTAGTACACATGATTTCTTTTGCAATGACTATCTGCACGACCAACGAATGAGAGTATAGGCTCTCTATTGTCAGATTTTTGAAGCACGCAAAGCAATCCGCACAGAACTGGTGCATATCTTCCTAATTTGGCAGCAGGCCTTCATAAAATTCACATTTGGAACAGGAACATGCGCATGACCACATGTAATTTTCTTGTGTGAACATAAAGCAGAACATGTCCTTTGCCACGCTTGAAGCCCATGACCATCAGAAGTCTTCAATGATCAATATTTAGTCTGGCACTTGATATGAACCAATGACAGAGAGAACATACACTGACAAGCAGGTGTAATCACCCTGTGTTATCCGGCTGTGTACATGTAGTTGGTGTGCCGTGCACAGTGCATACCCGATCTGTCCCCTCCAAGTCAGCCTCAAGAAATCTCACCTTGGTTTGGGCCTGCAGGAAAGCACCAGACAAGAACCCTGGGCGAGCAGATATCACATGTACCTTTGCTCCTGCCTTAGGCTTTAGACTTGCCCTGTCATGTGTCTCTGCTGCTTTAGCAGAAGTTTGAAAAGGGGGAACAAAGCTGCAAGTCAAAGCATATCATGAGTGAGGGTGAGGGTGCTCAGAAAAGTTGACATTTTTGTATTTTATTTCTTGTCCGTAACTCCTTTTGCTTCACTCGCTCCATTGGGCGATACGTATGCCCTCTATTTATTGTACGCTATGCATTGCGCATGGATAATTGTGTGTGTGTGTGTCTGTCTATCTGTCTGTCTGTCTGTCTGTCTTTGCAGCCAGAATTGCGATGGGTGCTGGGAAGGCTGTGCTCTCGGAAAAGCCAATTACAGTCAACTCCAGGGAGCTAAAGGAAATGATTGCTTGCGCCAAGCAGAACAATGTCTTCCTTATGGAAGTAAGTCTGAGTTTTGGGATTCATGTTTTCCTACTACTAAATCGTCTATGTATCTGCTATTATACCAATTTGCTATGCAGTGTATGCTCACAGCTTTTACTGCGTGTATTCTCTCTCTCTCTCTTCTCTCTCTCTCTCTCTCTCTCTCTCTCTCTCTCTCTCTCTCTCTCTCTCTCTCTCTCTCTCTCTCTCTTTCTTTCTCTCTCTCTCCAGGCACTCTGGAGTCGGTTCTTGCCATCTTATTGCTACATTCGAGAGGCAATCAGTGCTGGTGCCATTGGTGAGCCTCTATGCGTCAATGCAACATTTGGCTTCAGTATGCCTGAGGGGGCACCAATCGAAAGATTGGTACGCAAAGAATTGGCGGGTGGAGCCCTCCTTGATCTAGGAATCTATGTGATGAATGTTGCATTGACCGCCTTCAACGATGCCAAGCCGGAGAAGGTAAGGTTTGTTTCCGAAAACTGGGAGTGACTTCGGTCTTCTTGAAAGTCGACTTGTTAGTTGATGTGCTCACTGGAATGAAGCTAAATGCTACCACTTGAAAGAGTGTGAAAGATGCTGTACGATTAATGTCAGATGCATTTTGTGAATGTTGAATATGTTGCTCCACATGTACAATGTCATGCATGTATGACCATGACAGCATGTCACAAGATGGAGGACACACTGTATGGAAAACAGTCTTCCGCCTTGTGGCATGCTGTCATGGTCATATGTGTACATGTTATTGTATAACTATCAAGCAAGGCTTGCATGTGTACAATGTTCTAAATGCCACTTTGAAAATGGCAACACCTCCTCCCCTCTACCTACATGAATTGTTGGTGACTTTCTTTTTCCAAGAAGGGCATATAGCTCAGTGGTAGAGCATTCGACTGCAGATCGAGAGGTCCTTGGTTCAACTCCGAGTGTGCCCTACTTTCTTTTTTTTGTCTTCTTTTCTCTCCCTGTTATTTTTGATAAATACACATCACCTACGTTTATCATCATATGAAGCAGAGTGGCGCAGCGGAAGCGTGCTGGGCCCATAACCCAGAGGTCGATGGATCGAAACCATCCTCTGCTAACCTTTTTTTTTTTCCTTTTTCAAATCGCAATCAGGAGGATGGCACACAAAGTCGACATGTTGTTACTTTTTTAATACGGTGCTACTCCCCATTTTCTTTCTCTCTTTTATTTTTTAGCTTGGTGTGCTTGTATTCTTGTATGTTTTTTATGTATCTGTCCATGTCTGTCTGTATATTTAATTTTGTCTGTGCAATGTGACTGTTCAGATTGCTGCAGCCGGCCACTTGTTTGACAGTGGTGTGGATCATACGGTCGGTTTCACCCTGTCGTTTAGCGGTGGACGCACAGCCACGTTTATGGTTAGCTGCAATGCAGATTTGCCCTGCGAAGCGTTCATCTGTGGTTCGAAGGGTAAGACTATTCTCTGATTTTTTTCTGCGTGAGAGTGTCTTTCAACCAGGCTTTTTAAATTCCATATAAACCAGGTTTTGGTTGATGACTGAACAGCAAATTAGTTTGGACTCGGATGGAGAGCCAAGGATAAATTTATAGTAAAGATAAAAGGGCCAAGAAACTACAAGTTACGTTATAATGTCCACTAACACCACCAGTTTAACTGGCTAACAGCTCTAGCACTGTTAGCCAGTTCGTTGTAGAACGTCAGTACCGTCGGTCAGTGTCGTGCAATGTTATCGCATGAGCTGATTGTTTAGTAACTGGTGGTGTTAGTGGATATTATAGCGTAACTTGTAGTTTCTTGGCCCTTTTTTCTTTACAATAAAGCAAATGAGTTGTTCTGAGTTCCGGTCTTAGCGTCTAGCCGATGCCTTTTTTTAATGTATGCAAATGTTAGGATGTGCATCTGTGCCTTGATAATTGAGGATGGTGATGCTCCTACGGGTTCGGAAAATTCAGTCTGACTGACTCTCACGCTAGCCATGGAATTTATTTTATAATACCAAAGCAGTTTTATCATCCAGCATTGCTAGAGACTAAAATCAAACGTGGATTTTTTCAGCAGCGATTTATTTTCGGCGCGGGTTAATGCTAGTACCGTAAAGTCCGCTGCAAACGCCCACTTCGCAGCCAACGCCCACCCCAGCAGGTCCATACTATTTCCGTCTTTTTCAGTACAATGTAGTTGTAAACAACTGGCATGAAGGTCGAATGCATACGAGAACAACTGTAATGCCTACAAACTGCCTATGTCTTACCGAGGGTCTCTGCAAAAGCGACTGTCATTATCTTGCTGCAAAGATAAACTCCTGTCGAGATTTCCTTTCATTCGATAAATGAGTTGTCTTTGTTATTACTTCGTTGTCCATGTGGAGAATCCATCTGGTTTGCAAATCATGAAATTTCTGCAGTACTGTACCACGATGTCGCGGTTTCAGAACGGTAGGTAAGTACGTTTTTATTTGAATTCGGAACAGGGATTGTTCTGACGAAGCGTCATTCAACGACTTGACCAGTCGCAATATTGCAGTTGCAAGTCGAACACAGAAGCCACACCTACAAAGCCGCTGCTAACTTGTTGAAAACTCTGAAGTGCTCGAAAAAAAAAACCGATGCGTGATTTGGAAATGATAGCTTGAAACACCATCAGAAGTGCACTAAGGTTCCTGCAATACTCCGTTCTTCGCTACCTTGTTATTCGGAAGAAACGCCTGTTTGGATTTGCGAAATAAAACAACCATCATCATCAAATCACTACGAGTTAGCTCGTAGCTAGTGCCCAAAGAGATTTTGAAACCAGGAAAGTGGACATAGTTTACCGTAGCAAAGCCCTCTTCACGCTACGGTGTGAGATGTACTTTCGTACAGGTGGGGTGACAGTGAATGGGGTCAGTGTGTACAGGCTAGCAGATCTTGCAAAAATGGGGTGGGCGTTTGCAGCGGACTTTACATTACATCACCAAAGCCGATGTGAACATTTTCATCAGCGTTTTATTTTCGGTGTTTTGGGTCGGTGCTTATAGCTGAAATTAAATGGCTGCCGAAATTTTGTATTTAACTCAGATGGAGACTCACCTTCCCCTTTTCTAATGTTACTTCATAACTTAGAACCTTCCAAGTTGGAAGGCTGTTGGTTTGCGCATTCCAGACGTGATGCAGCTAAGCATCAGGTCGTTGAATGTCAGTATCACATCAGTCAGTTTTGTGCTAATTGTTGCACGTTTTCACTCAACATTATCCTGCTTATAATCGTTAGTGTTGGACAAAACGGATAACTTGTAAGCTTATGATCCTCTCTTTTTGAAATTTTGTATATTTATAATTTACAGTATCCTCTGGCTTTTCCGTGGGCTTTGGCCATTGGGTGGGCTTTGGCCATTGAAAATCAGTGCATTTTGCCTGTGTGAAACACTGCGTTGTTGTGTACTGTTGCTTATTGGTGTGCTCACTTGCTATTCAGGTCAGTTGAAGCTGCCCAAGCCGTTCTGGTGTGCCACAGAAGTTGAACACAGTGACGGCAGCAAGAAGTCTTTCCCTCTTCCAGCAACCAGTGACCCGTTCAACTTCTTTAACAGCTGTGGACTGCGCTACGAGGCCGAAGAGGTAAGCTGAAGCTGCTGAATGCATTGCTAAATTTCGTATTTACTGTAGTAAAGCCACATTGAAACAATCATCATCTTGCTTGGCAAATTGGCGAGGCTTTCTCGGCAGACAGCAACTCTGCTGTTCGTCCAGTGCTCACCCGGCTCATGTGAAGCACAACTGCGCGCGTACGTACGCACACACACACACACACACACACACACACACACACACACACACACACACACACACACACACACACAGTGACACACACAGTGCAATATGACCTGTAAAGTTTAAACATGTAGTAGTCCGCTCGTGTAGGTTTGTGGTAACATCAGTCACAGGTTAAAGTCATAGGTACAATCACACCTCTTTAGTCCGGAAACCTTTAACCTGGCACCCTCGATTTCTAGCAAGATTCCTCAAGAAACTTCAAAAATCTCTTCTCCTCCATGCACTCTCAGCCGAAATGGCTACCCTCGGTAGCCATTACACACACCAATAATTACAAACAACGAAGGGGTTACGGGTACTTCAAGTATTGTTACTGATAATATTCCTTATGACAGCTGTTTTGCCTACTAAAGGCTCGGCGTCGAAGGTGATACTGAATAGGATATTGTAATTGACATGGCAAATATTTATACGAATGGTACCGTTCACACTTTATTGATATTCCTCAAGAAACATTCTTAATGTGCGCAAGCTCCACTGCAGCCACTTCATTACATGAAAAACCCTACACACACCATCTTCACTCCAAGTGGTCTCTTCGCTGCAAATCACAATATCTCCATCAAATTTTTGGCCAGGAGCCATCATCAGGATGGTGGCTCCTGACCGAAAATTTGATGGAGATATTGTGATTTGCAGCGAAGAGACCACTTGAATTGAGGATGGTGTGTGTAGGGTTTTTCCTCAAGAAACATATTGAAATATTGGTGTGTGACTCTTCACTCGTGTTCAGGTGCGACAGTGTGTGGAAGCCGGCCGTAAGGAGAGCAGCATCATGTCCCACGAGCATTCCCTGCTCTTCATGAGCATACTGGACGAGCTGCGCCGACAAGTGGGATATAGCCTTCCGCAGGACTCGGCGTAACTGTGCAAACAACAGTTCTTTGGGTTTTCTCCGTTCGTGTGTGTCAGATCTGTCGTGCCTGGTTACCAATTTCACAAGTTCAAGGACTTGTTTGCTATTTTAGTTAACCAAAAATTCCAGTTCTGTACTTCGTACAATCCAAGATTTTAATCCAGAATTTTCAGTTATTACTTTATAGGAAGTTCTGTAATTAGTTGTAATGGCAGGTCCATTGTGTTACAGTACAATTTTATGTCATTTAGGCAGAATAATAGTTCTTAGGCTCATGAACTGAAACCTTTTATTTGCATATGGTTCACCTGATCTAGAATAATTATGTTTGTTGCGATGTGGCGAAACTTACTACCCCCATTTTAGCACTGTCCATGTTAATTTTTGTTTTACTGCAAAGCAGTGGTGAAAGCTGCATTCTGGACTCTTGAAGCAATGCAGGCAATGTGTGCTAGCATTTCCCGGCCGGGAAGTAGCACCGCATTCCCACAAGAGTAGACAGCGAATGGCAGGTTTGAACTAGGCAGGCATTCGGTACATATGGTATTACACAGTGGTGCATCAGCTACAAGCTTCACTCATCCGAACTACAAGTCTGAACACAGCCATCAAGGAAACCACTGGCCTCAAGGAGAACCATACATCCAATTCAACATCACATTGAAATAATATGATACGAGGCACTTTCAGTTCAAACTGTACAATCAAAAGGACCAAAATGTACATATTAAAAATACCATCTTGTTCTGGGCTTCATGACTATCTAAACCCAATTGAGGAGAACACACATCAACAAGAACAACACGAACACTGACATCAAAATAACACTTATCATGGGACGAACACTGACATCAAATAACACGTATCATGGGTTGGTTTCATAAGCGTTTCAACCAATGAGATGGAGGATATGTATGTCATGACTTGCGGAGAATTTTTTGAGAAAAGTGACTGTTCGTTTTTCACGAGTTAAGGTGTGAGAAGGTCCGTTGAGTATGCCTGCATAAGACAGGTAGACACACGATACATGTTACCACTGGCCACAGGTTACTACTAACTAACTGGACGGTTTGCTGACATCAACGCGGGCAAAGGTCTCGGCTACGAGCAGCGGGAAGAGTATGCTAGCTTCCCCGTACACTTTCACGGGCGTCGCGAGTTTCTTGATCTTGCCCCAGGACACGGCCTCGTCGGGACGCGCGCCCGAGTCAGAACCATCAAACTCCTGAGCAGTGTTGATGAAGACGGCAAAGTCGGCGCCATTGCGCATCAGGTTGGCGTTGCAGATGTGATGCTTGATGAGCCCGCCGCCGAGGATGACCATACCCGTATTCTTAGCGTGCACCGCCGTGCTGTTGAGTGAGCGGATGTCCTGCACGATGTCTAGCACCAGTCCGGGCTTCTTGAACGAGTGAAAATAGATCATGTCGCCAATGGAGCCATCTGTCAACGCTGGCGAATAGACAGGGATGTCGTTCTTCCATGCCCAGTAGTACACTGAGTCTGGGTTGTTTATTTCCTTTCCAAGGCGTGCAATTACTTTCGACGGTGTCCATAATGTACCATTACTTGTCTGCTCCACCACCATCTGATCTAAAATTGGCATAATCCAGTCTTCAAACAGGCAGTAATTAGAATTGGGAACAAGCAGGTTTCCAATGCGATTAATTCCCTTGTCACGAAGCTCTGCACCCCTGAGATGAAAGTCACCCAAATAAGTGGGTGCAAGACACTGTATAAAGTCTTCCTCTATCCCGCCAGCTGTAGTTACCACTACGTCCACAAGCTTGTGCTGTACTAGGTAGCGTAGAGTATCTCGAACACCGGATGAAATCATGTTGCTCGTAAACCCTAGGAACACTGTGCAGTTCGTCTTGGGTTTGTGCTCAGCTCGAATTGCCTCCGCCGCTGCGTCTAGTTCACCAGCAACATCATCTGCATCTGGCTCTGGTTCCGCAATAGGTTCTGCTCGTTTCTCCAGCATCCTCTGCACTTCTTCTACAGCTTTGCCGAAGTTAGTGGCTTGGAAGCCTGTTCGCTTGAACGACTGCAACAGAGCATGGTAATCTACTCCTTTGTTGAAGTCATAACCTTCGACCGTCACAGAACCCTCTGGCATGGGTTGACTTGCCTGAAGCACAGCATCCTGAGCTCCTTGAGGAACAGCCATACTTCTGGGATGAACCTATGGCTAACTCGACTGGCTTGGCCTGGAGACAAGAATCAAAACAAACTTACTTTGAAAAGGCCATCTATTTTGTTTACTGAGTATGCGGTAAAGACAAAAAAAGTAAACTATTAAATTTTCTTTTTTTATGCACGTGTGACGGTGTACACGTGTCGTGTGCATGCTTGTTCCTGATATTATTTTGACGTAATGATTGAATATCAATGACATCATGACTTCAGCCTTACGTAACAGAGTAAAAACTTGGGTATGCCTGATAAATCCCGATGTTTTGTAAAGTAAGTAGTTGTAGGGCAAACTCTTCCTATCTTTCGCGCAATTCGGTTGCCCGAATTCGATTTGAAAGCGCGCGCGCAATCCTAGATCCTGTGTGCGTGGATCTACGCGCGTGCGTCCTGTGCATCCAGCATGCTGCAAACCTGCATCATGTGCATGCAAGAGTGGCACTGGCATGCATGGCAAGCTAGCTGTTTGCTGTTGAATTATGTTGTGCGCGTGCAAAAAGTGCATGATTTCTGTCCGAGTTCGACTTATTTGACAACCTCCAAACATCTTCAGGACAACTTGAGCATTCCATCCCAATCGTACTCTACATAGCTCGGTGTCACTATGAAATTTGTGGAGCATATCATACTTTGTCAAGGCAGTTGTAGATTTTATCCTAGGGTGAAGCTAGCTTATTGTCCAAGAACGTAATTACTAGAATTATTTAGGTACACAATAGTGGTCAGACACCCTCAACACAAGATGACGACGAAAAGCAGCAAGATTGTCATGGCAAGGCGCTTTGATGGCATGCCTCAGGTGTCTGACTTCGCTCTGCAAGAGGAAACATTGGCACCGCTGGAGGATGGAGGTTAGCTCCTTTCCGTTTAAAAGTTTCGTCATTGCTCACACATTTTTGGTGAACAGTTTTCATTCTTCATAGCTTCCAGCAGATGGCTGTGAAAAGAAATTCTTTAAAAAAAAGTAACTCCTTCGCGTTCTGCAAATTGTGTTTCAAAAATCCTGTCCATGTTGTCTACAGTAACGGAACATCTATTGCGGATTGTTCCCCTTAAATTTACCGACTACATGTAAGCCAGACAAGACAGAACACATCATTTTCTTTTCAGCCGATGGCAAGCCCTTTCACCAACTTAATTGTTTCTGTGCATACTAAAGTTAAAAAATAGTGCACACACCCGGACTTCTGCAGATCAGCTGATCACGAAACTCTCAAAGTGGGCACGGAATGCTTGCCGCCGGCGCCACGCACTGAAGGCGGGTGCCTAGAGTGGAACTGAGCGTGTTACTTTAAACACTCGTATAAGTGCCTACCCGGTATAACATCCTCTACTCGTGTACAACCCTCTCGTTCCGTGTTCTAGCCCGCCTCTGTGTGGGGCGAAAAACAAGTCCAGTACACAGTGCAGTGCATGCACAGCTCCACCTGCATGAATGATACGCTAATAGTTATCCACACTCCATGGTGGTCGATGAATACGTTGATGTGAAAATTAGTCTGATTTCACGTATCCGAAATAACGCCCAAGCCCAGATTAACGCCCACCGCCCAAATTCACTAATATGTCCGTACGGGGTCTTATTACGAGCTTTTACGCTATCAGCTTAGCCAAAAATTGAAGAAAACGGTGCATTCAGCGAATGTATTAGTGTATCTCCAACAGGTGCCCGCAAATACTAGTTCTGACGAGTGAAATGCCGTAATGACCCACATTTAAGCCCATGCGCTTATGTGCCCGATTTTTTTGCCATATTAATATATAAATATTTGTAATTTTGTTGCTGATTGATTGGTCTCACATATGCGCATGTGCTTGTAATTGCGTCACCAGTATGGAATGTGGAAATTTCACGTTACACCCTGTGAAGATGGTATCATAGTGGCGTCAGTGTGTCGCTGTGTTGGGTTCACTTATACGCCCATGTGCTTATGTGTGCCAAGCTAATTTTCCTTATTGCTGTAATGAAGATCTTGTCTCCGCTTCGCCTATTTATATGCGAGTGTGTGCTTATTATACCTGGATATAGGCACATGCGCTTTTATGCGCGTCGTTATGGTACAGAATCATCATTGGGTACATTGCCCACGAATTTCGTTCAGTATGGCATATGCGCATTTTGGCTGCAGTTTCAGGCTGATTCCGTATTTTATTGGCCTCTGGTATGTACATTGTGTGTGTGTGTGTGTGGTGTGTGTGCGTGTGTGTGTGTGTGCGTGTGCGTGCGTGCGTGTGTGTGCGCGTGCATGTGTGTGTGGTGTGGGTGGGTGTGCGTGTGTGTGTGTGTGTGGGTGTCTGTGCATGTGTGTGGGTGTGGGTGTGGGTGTGTGTGTGTGGGTGTGGGTGTGAATGCATGCTTACCTCTCTGTACAGACGTCCTATGTGAAACTGTTTGGCTATCTGTGGATCCCTACATGAGGTTAGTACTAGTTTGCTACACACATGTACTCTCAACACAGTGACCATGGTGCCAACAGCTGGAGAGACAGACAGACAGACAGACAGACAGACAGACAGACAGACAGAGAGAGAGAGAGAGAGAGAGAGAGAGAGAGAGAGAGAGAGAGAGAGAGAGAGAGAGAGAGAGAGAGAGAGAGAGAGAGAGTTGAGTACCCGGTGTGTAATACGGCCGATATACTGTGCTGGTATGGTGGCTGCAGGAATTTGTCTTTCGTACGGAAGGCTTGACATGGTTCTTGGAAAACTGATTGCTTGTGTGTGTGTGTGTGTGTGTGTGTGTGTGTGTGTGTGTGTGTGTGTGTGTGTGTGCGTGCGTGTATACAGGTCGTATAGTCGTAACATGAAGGAAGGCGATGTCATGATGGGCCAGACACTCTCCAAGTATGATATAAGTCACATAAGTAGTGCCACCTTTGTCAGCCTCGATTCAGTGTTGACGGCTTTGTACTTTCGGGATACTCGTTGCCTACTAGTATTCTATCAGTTTGTGCTGGGTGTTTGAGGGCCGTTGGAAATACTGAAGCAAGTTGAGTTAAACACACAGTCACTCACCTGAGTGATTACAAAATAGTGGTGTTGTTCCGTTTTACCTTTCTTAATGTATGTGGCACTTGCTTCTTTGTTTGAAGTAGTTCTGTGACCAGTGGATGATTCTTTAACCCTTTACCGTCCTCAAATTACTGGATTTGTAACTACAGTAGTTGTTTTTCTTCTCTTACTCTCTCAATTCGGCTATTGAACTGAACCGCGTTTGCTTTATTCTGCAATCAGTTGGTCCTTGTCAAACTACATGTAGTAACACTCTCTCCAACGTGTCATGTAGCTGCTCCCATAATAGCGTTTGCTTGTGCTTGCTGCAGGGTTGTGGAATCGCGACACCCTAACTACGTCGTCGGCGACCTGGTTCTGTACTACAGTGGCTGGAGGGATCAGTATGTGGTCAAGAACCCCGACGATCCTCGGCCATGGCCGCTGCAGAAAGTCAACTACATACCCGAAGGCCATCCGTCCACGCTCTCACTCGGTGTACTAGGAATGCCAGGGTGAGTTGCGATGCGACCAAATCCACATCTGTCTGAGACCATACTCCTCTCTTCTCGTCCAGGAATGTGTACAAACAATCTATGCCTCGTCTATTTCCCCATCTGTTCATTTTATGGAGTATTTTTTCGTGTATTTTCAACTATTTTGTAATAATAAATGTTGTTGTTGTTGTTGTTCAGGGCTACTGCCTATTTTGGCCTGAATGAGATCTGCAAGCCGGTAAAGTCTGGCGAGACGGTGGTAGTGAACGCAGCTGCAGGCGCTGTCGGTGCTGTGGTCGGCCAATTAGCCAAGTCCCAAGGATGCCGTGTAGTAGGCTTTGCTGGTCAGTGGCGTACAATGTAGTTAGGGAAATGCAGATTCTGTAAATGCGTTTTAAAATTTAAATTATAGCTGTCAAGATTATTTGCTTTGTCTTTAGAAACTTTACATCAAGGCAGTTTGGTTTGTAACAGGCCTTTCCTTCAAGTCCTGCTTGGAAGCGGAAGGATTTTTTTCCAGCCGTGCTGCGACCCACAGTTAATTGGGAACTCGTGGCCTGGCACGAGGAAAACATGGATGCAGTGAATGGGATTTTCGGTCTTTGACCACTTGCTGGTGAGCTGATCTACTCACCTCCCACCGCTTTAGGAGCTGTATCTGCGCCTTGATCCTTGAAGGGTGGTGGCGTTCCTACAGATGCGGAAAGCCCGGCTTTCAGCCGAGTCTCACGCGAACCGTGACATTTTTTTCTTCTTTTTCCTTCAAGTTTTCACAGTTATGTGATTTTCTTTAGTCACTGGCTGGGAATCAACTTGGTTAGCTTGAATAAATAGCAAGATGTGGAGGTTTCTTTGTGTTTCGCTGCAAATGTTCCATCTTTCAACAATGTCACCCTCAGTCCTGCTAAAACCATTCAAGAGAATTAACAACTCTAATGATGACTGCGTGCTTCTGTACATCTATTCTGTGTAGTTTGGCTGGGCATCAGAAATCACCCGTATATTAAATGCTGAACTATTGTTTTACGTGTATCGTTTTTATGATCCTCAGGTACGGACGAGAAAGTGGAGTATCTACGCGAGCTGGGCTTTGATGAAGCTGTCAATTACAAGACTATGGGCTCGTTGGAGGATGTGCTGTGCAGTCTATGCCCCAACGGCATCGACATCTATTTTGACAATGTAAGTTGTCTATTGTTTCTTGCAGTGCTGGGATGGAGGTGAAGGTGTTATCACCTGGAAAGAGTTGCAGGTAGTGATAAGGCCTAGTCTAACCAGTAGCCTGTTCAGAGTTGGTCATGTTGATTTACTCTAATTTGCGTGGCCGGACTTCGAGCCAAACGTGCATTCAATTGTCTATGTTTGATCACGTAAACTCAAAAGCAAGTTGACCCCATACCAACTCTCATATGACGGATTCATCCCGGGCCGAAAGTGCACTTAGTCAAAATCAAGTTGACCCGACACCAACTCTCATGTGACGGATTCATCCCGGCCTGAAAGTTGTGGACATAGTCAGCAGATAGTGAACTCATCCCCGTACGAAAATTGTCATGATCGTGTCATGTTTTCACCGTGGGATGAAACATTCCATGTAAACACCGCTGGTAGGTCTGTTTTAACGGTGCGTGTGGTGAGCAACAGCTTGTCCCAAGAGGAATGCCCGTCTGTGAGGAGCAGTTCTCCTGACGTGTATGTACGCGCGCATGTGTGTGTGTGTGTACGTGCACTCTGGTCGTGCAGGTTGGTGGCTCATTCTCTGACACCGTGATGAGTCACATGAATCAGTTTGGCCGTGTGTCAGTGTGTGGGTGCATTTCGCAATACAACAACACTGGACAGTCTATTGGTAAGGTTACCAAGCCATCATCCACTGCAATCATGTATTATCATAGAACTGGATTCTGCCAGCCATGCAGTAGCATCTATGAACATACTGTGTGATTCAAATGCATTCCCAGAAGTTGCTGCAGGGGATGTATGGCCTGAAATCAAAATGTCACTTCTTATGTAGTCTTCTGGGTGTTGGGCCCAATGGTGTTGGTCCGAGGAAAGGTGCGACACTCCATTCATCATATATTCTCAGTCTAGTTTGCGCACTTCCACCGAAAGCCTACGATAGTGAAACAAAAGAATGGCACGGTTTCGCATGACCCAGTCAGACTGTGTTTTCCACATCAGTAGGAATGCCACCAGCCTTAAGGATCAAGAAAGAGTTCCACCACAAAGAGGTCAAAGACCATAATCCCATTGGCTACATCCATGTTTCCCTTTTGTCAGGCGGAGCACGATTGGAAAAATCCTTCCGCTCCCGAACAGGACTTGAAGCTGGCACCCTCTGCTTCTCGATCATGGTCTTACATGATCATCCCACTGTGCCTGCCTGCCAACAGCCTACAAGCCATTAGCCATATACATGTACCGTAAAGTACCGTTGATCCGCCCCCTCTCTAATTCCCGCCCCCTGTCGATTTTCTACCTGTGAAGCGACTTCGGCGTATACAACAAAATACGATGTTGAACCGACGCATGCACTGCTGTACACAATACTTGCCAGTCCAGGATGAAAATGTGCACAATCCAGCACATCGAGTCTGAATTTCTACGTTGTTGTACATCGTACTGCACTTGACAGCCTTGATCTAATTCCTGCCCCCTGCCGAAAACCCAGCTGGGAAGCGACATAGCGTGGGTGGCGGATCAACGGTACTTTACGGTAATACAGAAATGAAGCATGGGATAGTAGTGGGAAGCGTAAGCAAATGCTTTGCCTGCAGCATGTTTGAACACATCAAATGATACCGATGGGGACGAGGATCACTTTTCTACTTCACTCTATAACCCCTGTACTGTCGGGATTCACCGTTCTCACTGTACTTAAAGGCATGGGAAAGAAGTATAATTTGATTTTACTTCTGGATCCCTCCGCCATGTTGGTTTGTGTTAGTGCTTCTTCCTCTCGTTCAGTGCAACCAGGATCTTTCTTTTGTGTAGTGTATGTCTGCTTTTTAGAGTATCAGCCTTCTGTTGTGAACTTAATAACATGTTCTTTTCCCGGTGCTTGTGTGGTCTTGTGTTTGCGTCAGGTCCGCGACTTCAGGGACTACTGATAAGCAAGCAGATTAGGATGGAGGGGTTTCTGGTGCACCGCTGGAAGGACCAGTGGATGGAGTGCATGGAAGCGCTTGGCGCCCTTGTTCGAGAGGTACGTCCAGCCACCCGGTTTACGGGCCTTGTCGGAAGCGCTTGGCCTCTTTCAAGTACAGTGCTGCTCAATGAAATCCAGGCGTGTCACTCAAGTACACGCCGGGCATTGCACGGCCCTAGACCTGCGAACACTGGGCTGCGAAATGGGGCAAGGCGCAAGCTCGCGCGACCGGATTTCATTGAGCTCTCGGCCATTGAAGAAAATGTTGAGTCACCTCCACCATTACACTGCGCTCTGCGGTGATGGTTGTGTGTAGGAGGGTCTAGTCGGCTAAAGAGCGCAGTGTAATGGTGGAGGTGACTCCACATCACTGTACATACTGTATTTCCGTTGCCTG
The DNA here is from genome assembly GCF_964019385.1 of Sycon ciliatum. Classification (NCBI taxonomy): domain Eukaryota; kingdom Metazoa; phylum Porifera; class Calcarea; order Leucosolenida; family Sycettidae; genus Sycon; species Sycon ciliatum. The sequence goes on from NC_088644.1 coordinate 5,273,582, forward strand.
TTTGAGAGCCTGCGTCGTTGTGCTGCTGCTGCTGTTCACCCATACTTGATACTGGTTGTGAGCAGGTCACTGTGATTGGCGGTGGTGGGAAACGTGCAAATCGACGATAAGCTGCAGTGTTCGGCGTCGGTAGCGGTTGCACTACCGTATCCTGTTAATCTGGTAGCCTGGACTTCACAGTCCAATGCTGCAGTAACCTGCTTGTTTTCCCAGTCTCCCACACTGTCAATAGTCTTACGTGGAACTGAGTGTTCATTTGCACCCACCCGGCCTTGTATGGTTCACAGTACAGGATAGATTATCAGTTCGGTTTCCCGCACTGTGTTGAACTCATGCTGGGATGAAAGATGTGCACCTCCCTGCGCAATCACTGTCCCGAGATCATCGTTAGAGCGGTAGTATGCATTAGCGCTCTTCGTGCTGGTGGAACTTGGCAATGCAAGCAGACATCCTAAGTTTGATGGCGGTCAAACAGCACTTTGTCAATCGTCTTTCTGGTCTCCTTCTGTGTTACTTTAGCATGGACTAGACCTGTTTGGATAGGTCTTAGTTGTTGCTTGTTAGTGCCCATGACGCTCTTGTACTCCAGTGGGTCTGAGTTGTATGTCTAGGCCAGAACAAAATTAACACCAGGAAAGATGTTGTCAACGTTGGAATGATTTTTCTTGACTGCTTAGATCCTGGGCCAAGAACAATACTAAGAACGCAGCTCCCGTTTCGAAAATATAGAAAATTTGAACACACCAGCTGTCAGCCATGTATTGGATTGTTTCATTCTGGGACCCGGCTCTTCTTTACGCTCTCCCTTGCAAATACCAAAAGGCACAAACGTGTCCTAGCCTATGAACTATTTAAAGTAAAGAAAGTATGAAGTATGTAAAGTGAAGTATGAACAATGTTCATCTATGGTCTACAGGTCTTGGTCGAGATGCCAGCTGTTCTAAGCTGATCTGGAAACGAAGAATTTGCATCGCAGTGTATCAGGCTCGTATGTACTAACTGGTCACACTTTCTCTGCTATGCTGTACAGGGCAAAATGAAATATCGTGAGACGACAGTGGATGGCTTTGAACGTGCTCCAGAGGCACTCATTGGAATGCTCCAGGGGGAAAACATTGGAAAAATGATTGTGAAGTGCCAGTCCGGTGGTAGTGGTGGTGATGGAGATGGAGATGGCGAGCAGTGTAAACAGTAGATGGGCCAGGTTGCTTCCTCTACAGTGCCTCTCTCTCTCTCTCTCTCTCTCTGGCTGCACCGTGTTCTCTTGTATTATGGCTATCCTATGACACAGGCATCATGATGCTTGTTACTAGCACTATCTTCAACGATAGTTTAGGTTTTTAGACCCGTGTTCTCGACACCTCGTCCTTGTCGTTCATGTACGTGTGTGTCTTTTTATTAGCGCTACCTTGAACTGCTGTTGCTGCTGCTGCTGAGGCGTTGTGTCGCCGCACCTTTTACCCGGTCCTGTTTTTGTCGAAGCATTCAGAATGTTGTTTTTGCTTGTCTGTACTCTCATCATGGTTGCCTTTACCCATCGACTGCTGTGATGGGTTGCTTCAATAGGTCATGCTTTGAATGTTTCTTTTGTGTTTTTGATAAAGGCCAGCAGAGAGTTGGATGCTTGCACGTTTCTTAAATCAGCATTTTTCGCACTATTTAAGTTCTGGTGTGCGTTTGCTAGTGCGTGCTTTTCTTTCTGTAGCGGACAAACGGACATGCGAGTGGCTGTTCCACTTGCTTGTACTCTTCTGGCCGGACATAATATTTTTTGTTTGTTTGTTATTGTGGCTGCTTTTTGTCTTGCTTCTCAGCTTTGTAACGCTAGTGTTACATGCGGGTAGTGATAGTTACATTAGGCGTCACCTCTTGCCCTGTCGTCCTTGTATTGTGCTACCAGGGAGTAGTGAAATACCGGCATTTTACGACTCCCCGCCGCTACCTTCTTTTATTGTCCGATGACCGATTTGGACTGTAGCTGCCATCATTTTTTTTCAATAGCTTTTAATTGTTGCATTGTGGTTGCACGCGGTCTCTGTGCGTGTGGTCACGTGTCTTACCGCGTGGACATCTTCTTCTTTTCATTGTTGAACGAGAGTTGAATGACAATTGCCTATCGGATGTGCATGTGTGAATTCCCTGGTTGTCGATGAGGCTTTTGGCACCCACCAGGGAATAGTAAAACTTTGTACTGTCCACAGTGGATGTGATGGTAACATTATCAGGCCCGTCGCACCGACTTTGGAGGGGGGGTCTCCCCCGAGAAAAAATTCAAGCCAATTGCAAGCATTTCCGGGCTTTGGTGCCATTTCAGTGTAACTACAATGGAAGACTTTTTGATTCTGCAACAAATCAAGAAGACGCTACGATCGGGGACGAGGATTCTTCATTACCCTCCCCCTGGGAAAAAAAGTTCAAAAATTGAAGCCAACTGCAAGCTTTTCCAGGCATTTGGTGCCATTTCAATGTGCATACATGTAACTGCAATGAAAGACTTTTTGATTCTGTTGTACTGCAACAAACCACGATTGGGGACAAGGATTCTTCATTACTTGCCACGTATGTTTGAGCTGAGCTGCGATCTTTTTGTTGCAGTGTGCTATTAAAAAAATGCCGAGAAAGCGGGGCGGCCTCGGCTGTGACGGCCTTGGTTATTGTTGTGCATGCTGCTGCTGCTGTTCCATGCGTGTATCACTAATGGTGGCTTGCTCAAGGCACATATCTTATGTCCAGTAAGTGTGTTCATACAATGTAGGTAGGTTTTTTATTTATTTTTATTTACTTACTTGAAAAGCACGTAACCACCAGGAAAGCTGAAAAAAGAAAAACGAGTAAGACAAGACAGATAGAAAGGGAGCTGAGAGAGAGAGAGTAGGGTACGGTTTGAGGAGGATAAGACATTGAATGGTGGTCGCCACAGTCACAGATAGTAGCAGTGCTGGTGAGGCTACAGGCACTCCACTGACCAATAGGTCTCAGTATCGCCATACCGGTAACGCACCAAAAGACAAAAACGGAAGAAATCAAAAGTGGTACATTCCATCATGACTGTGCATGCAAGTGTGGCGGCAATATGTTTTGAGATGAGCACAACTCGTTGGTTATCCGGGTTCGAGGGTCCATAAGAGCTCTCAAACCCCTACTAGTACCTTAGGGAGCCCTACACATACCGACATTATGTACATAATCATTGCACGCGCAGAGCTCCCCGCCCCCCCCCCCCCCCCCCCCCTCCCACACACACATAATAATTATACAGGCCGTCCCCCGTTAATACGAGTCCGGTTAGTACATAAACCCCGTTAGTACATAAGAAATCTCAAGTCCCGGACGAAACGTGGTCACTTCCATACAAATTTTGTCGGTTAGTACATAATTTATTTATTTATTCATTTCACCTTCCCGTGGCCAGAGAATATAGGCCAATATGGAGGGAGGGGGCGGTAGCCAGCCATGGCAGTAAACAAAAACAAAGCAAACCTAAATAAATATTACACGTTACTGGAGGCAAAGAGAAACAAATGTGGATGAAGAACTAGCAGTTATTAGAACACGAGCTTCATGTTGGCCTTGAAATCCTTTAGCGTACAAGACGATTTTACTGATAGAGGCAGGGCCAGCCAGAGAGAATAGGCAGCAAAAAACGGAGATCTGGTATAAGCTGAGGTTCGGGCTTTAGGTAAAGTGCAGGGATTGCGCGTAGGACGAGTGGGAAGAAACCAGTTATATTTACGCAAGTGTGGCGGGGCTTTGTCAAGACGAATAGAATGAACAACAATACACAGTTTTCGATCCGCTTGACTAGAGATAGGGAAGGTGTTAAACATATCATACAGCTCGGCAGAAGGAAAGTATGATGGTTTGCGGAAAAGGACTTTGAGTATCCTCTTATTGTGGACTTCCAGGGTACTCATTAACGATTTACTTAGTAGGGATGACCAGGCGGTTGAGCAATAGAGAAAAATGGGGAGAATATAGCAATGATAAAAAAGGCGAATGCATTCAAGCGGTAGGTGGGAGCAGTGAGACACGAGGTAGCCAACAGCTTTACTGACTTTGCTACAGATATAGTCGACATGTCTACTAAACGATAAGTCTGAGTCAATGACCAAACCAAGATGTTTGTGTTGTTTTACCACTGTGAGGTCTGTGAGGGATCCGGGAAGAGTGAATGCATAGGTTGGCTCTGAGTTCGGCAGGAATAATATCTCAGTCTTGGCGATATTAGGTCTTAGTCTCCAGGTAGTCATCCACTGATGGACTTCGTTGATACCGCGCTGGAGACTGTCTCGCAGCCTGTCTAGACACTCATTGAACTGGAGCAGTGCAGTATCGTCAGCAAATAAGGACACACCTTCAACATGACTGGGAAGATCATTAATTTTATATACACTAGGAAAAGGAGGGGCCCTACAGGGGCGGATCCAGGGGGGTGCGAAGGGTGCAAATGAACCCGTCAGGATTTTTCCAAAAAAAAAAAAAAAAAAAAAAAGGTCAGGCCAGGCCAGGCCCAGGCTCGCTGCGCGGATCCGCGGATGATTTGTGTGCAATCATGTGATCAGGACGTCAGGACAACGATCGACAGACGACACTTTGGAAATGCTGCGCACCAAAGTAGAAGAGAAGCACAAGGAGTGGTACGAAGCTGTGCAGAAGGTTGCTGATGATGCTGGCATCGAGTTGAAGGCACCTCGCGCATGTGGGAGATCAGTCCATCGGGCCAACCCTACCGTACCAGGTGCATCAGCAGAGGACCACTTCCGCATCACCATCACCACGCCTCTACTTGATTGCCTTCTTCAAGAACTCCACGCTCGCTTCTCCGATGCCCAGAGCGCAGCAGCGTCTGGTCTTGTGGCAGTCCCGGCTGTCATGAAGAAGACAACAGATTGGAAGGCCTCCCTGAAACGCTTCATCGACCAGTACAGCGAAGATATGCCAGCACCTTCATCTATTACGTCCGAGCTTGACAACTGGTGGGTGAAGTGGAGTCGCGTGGGTGAAGACTCTCTGCCCTCCACTGTTCAAGCCGCACTCCAATAGTGTCGCAAGCACACTTTCCCCAACATCTTCGCCACACTAGCCATTCTAGCTGTGATGCCGATCACGTCTTGCGAGTGTGAGCGAAGCGTGTCGGCCCTGCGTCTCCTTAAGACCTACCTCAGGAGTACAATGGGACAGAGTAGACTAGCCGGGCTAGCTCTACTCCACATCCGCTACGACTTAGCTGTTGATGTCACTGACATCGTCGACATGTTCGCCCTCAAGCACCCACGGAAGATGAGGATGACCAACATTCTCCAGGATGCGGAGTGAGGAACTGAACAGCCGCCCTGAATTCTGACTAGAGTTGACATTGTGTATATAGCATGTACATAGCATAATCTGTGTCTGACTGAGAATCATACCGGTAGCAGTCGTAAATTACTTGTAAATTTTGACATTCAATGTGTAACTAATCATACTACTCATCTTGGTGCTATGTGTAATTATGATATTATACAGTAACACACATAACATACTATGTCTTTGGTTTACTACTGCAAAAGAAAATATGTAAGTTTCATCCTCGCACCCCTCAGCTTTGGGGTCTGGATCCGCCCCTGCCCTAGGATGGATCCCTGGGGCACTCCGGACAGAACAGGTGAAGCATCTGAGAGAAGTCCACCTACAAAGACAACTTGCGTTCTGTCGGATAGGTAGTCTGTAATCCACTCCAGCGCTGAGTCACACACACCGAAAACTTTGGAAAGTTTAGCAAGTAATGCACGGTGCCACACGGTGTCGAAAGCTTTCTCGAGGTCGAAAAAGCACATGGCAACTTTCCGCCCCATATGACGATGGTCGGCAATGTTTTGGATCAGCTTGGTGAGCTGTAGAGCGGTCGAGTCACCACGACGTAACCCAGATTGCGCGGGATCCAGAGCAGGAGAAACATGATTATATAATTGATTGAAGAAGAGCCGTTCGCAAAGTTTGGAAACACAGGACAGGAGGGAAATTGGGCGATAGTTACTAGCTTGAGATTTGCTGCCTTTGCACTTGTAAATAGGCACAATTTTAGCCAGTTTCCAGTCAGTAGGGAACTTGCCTGTGGTAAAGGAGAGGTTAAATAGGCGGCTAAGTGGAAAAGAAATCGCAGGAGATAGCTTCTTTATCATATTGTTCGTGATACCGTCTAGCCCTGGCGCTTTCCCAGCTTTCAGGTTTGAGATAGCTTTACGAACATCTGCTGTTGTGATATGAACGCGGGTGAATTGGCGAGTAAGACGAGTGTCATATTGGAGAGGGGGTATTACTAAACGTGGGTCATCAGGCACCGCGACAGAGGTAAACTGCTTGTTGAGGATGGTTGCTTTTTGGAAGCTGTCAGACACCAGCAGCCCATCAGGGCTTGCAATGTCAGGGATGCCAGGTTTTACTTTGTGCGATCGCTGACTGCGGACAAACTGGTGAAGCGTAGTGCTGCCTGAGGTAAGTGTTGTTTTGATTGAACGAATGTACTGGCGGTGGCACCAGCGGGAGAGATGTCTCACCTGGTTCCGCTGTGCCTTATATGCTGATAGGTTGTAGTCCGTAGGGAATTTCTTGGAGAGGCTGAATAGGTCACGCTTCAACTTGATAGCCTTGCGTAGTTCAGTGGAAACCCATGGATGATATTTGCGTGTAGACCCTGGGGTTGAGGGAGTTCGATTTGGTTTGCGGGAGCTATGAAGGGATTCGTTAGTACATAACATTTCTCCGTACCCGCATGCCACCTACCTCAATAGTACATAATTTGTTGGTCTTTCGGCCTTCCAGTGGAGGCACATTGTGTTCTAGTTTCTACTTGTGGACGCAATTAGCTCAGAAATCAGAGCGCACATCACAAGCCGACAAAGCTCTGTTTTTTTCCGAGTGACTGTAGATCTACGAGCGACTCGTACAGACGCGGCTGGGCATGTATCATGTATTAAAACTGTAGAATCTTCGCTGACTGTGACCGTTATAACATAATTTTTATGTTATATTGAGGGAATCAAGAATATCTCGCTCCCTAGTCATCGTAGCAAGAAACACTCAGAAAAGTTGAAAAAAGTGAAAAATTCTGGTGCACAAGCAAGTTATGTACACTTTCGTTTAGTACATAAACCCTGTTAATACTGTACATAACATTTGCCAAGTCCCAGAGATTATGTATTAAGGGGGACGACCTGTATTATAATTATTGCAGTATGCGGCATGCAGACAAGAATTTCTATGTACCCTATTTTCCGGAGTATAAGCCGCATCCCCATTTTTTGCCACGAAATACAGACATTTACCCTATTTATCACCGTTATTGGATCATCGGAATGTAAGCCACCCCCCCCCCCCTTTGGGTGAATTTTGAGGGTTCAAAGTGTGGCTTATACCCGGAAAATTGCAGCAGTCTTGTCTGTATAGGGCTTGAAAGTGATGACGTCAAAACGGCCAGGGAGTAGTAATTTGGCATCAGATTTCTATTTTTGGATCCACTAAGGTGTGACTTTGCTATTGCCTAAGTATGTGGGTGCATAGCAACCCACTCATGTCGCATGCAGGTGTGACTTTTATTTCGCCACCAGTTGTAACCGCGCCCCCAGTAGCCAAATCAGTCAGTTTCACTGGCTACATCACCATGCTGTGGGTAAGACCGCTTGAAATGTGCTTGGATCCATACAAAAACTGGATCCAAGTGGATCCAGTTTTTGAATTTTTGAAATTGTTGCTATGCTGTGACGTAGCACTTTCAAGCCCTATTCTGATCTTCAGATTTTCTTTATTTTCCTGCATTTTTCTTGACCTGTTTGCTTATCTTTTTGAATGGACTGTTCATGTTTTGTAGTGGATTCCTCTTCATTCGTTACACGCTAAGTTAGCCCTTGCAGTTTGGCGGATAATCGGCTTGAAATATTGGCAGCCTAGATGATTCTGCTCGAAAAGCAGTGAAATTGGCAGAACCATACAAACCGTGCGGCGGGCACTTCCTTGAATTCTGCTCCATTTCTTTATCCACATACCAAACATGCATGAAACATACCAGAAAATGTACCAAATTCTGCCAATTTTCCTGCCTGCATTTTCCACCATGGGCTAGCTATTACACGCTGCACTCTAGCGCGGAACTGCTATGCCTTCACTATACTATAGCCGATAGAGACTACCTGCCTGATGCCTGTGTGCTGGATCGGTGGCTGATGTTCAAGTCACGAAACGACTGGCTGCTTCCGAGGCTGCAGGGAGTTCTGTAAGGCGTGGAATTATAGCCAGTCACAAATTTAACGAATTTCCCACATCCATACATGTAGGTTACTGAGAAGATACGTTAGCGACCTTGCTTCTTCAAGCATATCTGCGTATACATGTAACTCAAAACATTAGATTCACTTCCTCGTTGTAATTGTCTCACACTCAGTACAGAAGTAAACTATACAGTATTGACTATTGTACTACTCCATGGTTATCACAATCTGTGGGTTTTCCCAAATACTATGGTTGTTGCCTATAGCCTAGGCTATGGATGTGGTGGTGGCAGTGATGTGTGTGTGTGGGGGGGGGGGGGGGGGAAGAGCAAGATGAAACCCCAGCTTCAGAGCTTTAGTAATTTAGCTTGTTCATACGCACTGCAGTATGACAACGACTGTCTAATACTTATTTCAATGACTTCATGTTGTAGTCTTGGATTAGGGGGCATCATAGCACTTAGTTACATACCTGGTACGGTAGTCATTGCAAATCATCATGAGTTCATGAGTTTACCGGCTTGACAGATCGATAACACGAGGAACATAGCAGAAGGATCGAAACGACGACAGCTACTACTGTAGTCTGTGGTACATGTACCTGCTAAACACCTCCACTGCACAGTCTCCAGTCTCCACTCGTGATACTACAATGCAGTTTGACAGTTCGCTAAGTGATGGCGTTATGTGGAGAGTAGGTGGAATCACTGAGTCAAGATGACGTCTGATGTCAGTGATGAGCGGAAAGACGCGGCGACAGCCACCCGCTATGATAAACGTCTCTGTTCAGTGTTCACCCTGGCCATACGAGGAAGGACGGGACGGACTCCGACTGAGGCGATGAGCATACAGTAAGTGGCGGCTGTAACCTGTAGGCGCTTTCAACACCGAGCACGGAACAGTCGACCAGAACAAGTCCATCTTCTACCTACGGCTACCATTCAGTTCACACCACCACCAACACATCCCGGCCCGCCGTGTTCTAAGCTCAAGCGGAAGTGCTGAACAAGACACTTGTTCACGTCTCCATCATCATGATAGATGTAGATCTACATGTCCAAGCGTCCTACATTATTTTGTAGTTCTACTAGAGATCCTGTGTGTGACTTGGCGAATGCAAACGTCCGCACTGCATGGACGAGAGGCCTGTATCCAGGCATCAGTGTATGGCTACTTCTGCACTCAGCAATGTTGCAACGAGAGTGATTTCCGTCACAATCAACAGTTACTGTTGTTTCAAAGGCTCGTCGACAATAATTTTCAGTTTGCCAGTGAATTATTCACATGCCAAGCGATGCCGCCCAAAGAACCAAATACTAAGCTTTGTAACGTCGTGTCAGACACCGTGAAATGCGTTTCATTCATAGCTATGTTGCCAGCTGTCTGACTATGAGGTGGTGAATGTTCCTCCTCCCCGGTCCGAAATACATGGTCAAGGCCCAAGCCCAAGGACCCTGTCCGCAACAGCGCTCGAGGCACAAAACTGCTACAGCACTGCACAAAGAAGGAAGACTTGCTGTGTCTAGTCTGCACAGACTGCAGTCTTGATACTAATACCGGTAGATCTACTAGTATTTACTAGTAATAGTGCAGCTTGTGTCGTAGTGATAGATCAACCTCAGAGTGTAGTGCAAATGAATGCACTGGTCGCAACTGATGACCCTGGCACCAGGGTTGGTGATAGGGTAAGTGAGAAGAAGTACAATCTCTACATTCGCTCAGTTCGCTGTGTAGATAGATCTACGTGAAGGCGAGTTAGGGCGCGAGAAACACGGGACTACAAGCATGCACTTCATCTTCAGAAACGTCCCCTGTGCCAAGGTCCCCTGGCCTACTGGTCCAGTTGAGGAAGCAGAGAAGGGCATGCGTGGCGCTCCTGTTCACGAACCTCGACTATCTAGCTAAGCTGCTTGTAGCAGCGGTGCTGTCGCTCGGTCATTTGAGTTACCTACCGAAGGCATTGTCGATCGGCGGTGGCGACCCTCGATAAGATCATTGCCTGTAGAAAACACCTAGCTCCTCACTCAGCGATACAGGCAGGAGGGTCAGTGCTACACACAACTAATTTTACTTCACAAGTACTCAGTGTTGCCGTGGATAACGAGTAGTGCAGCGACCTGCAAGTGTGACTGTCGGCTCCTGACCTGAGCAGCAGTCAGTGCATGATCTAGCTCGATCGTACAATGTCGATTGGGAGGACGACCTAGGCGGGAGTAGAACAACGAAGCGTTAGAACAAGTCGTTCATGATGCCCCGAGCGTGCCACCACTGCCTGGCCAGCCAGTAGCACCCGCATGTCTTTGGCCCTGTACCTGGGTGGCCGCAGTGTGGTAGTATAATGCTGATGATCATCTGGCTCTGTGTGGAACTAAGTTGTTGCGCAGCCCTTCCCACTGCGGCAACAATCACCAGGAGTGAACGACATGGGAGGCAGTAGCGGGTGATTATTTTGCTGACTGATTCACCCAACCTCACCTACACCTATTGTCGTGTACCTATGGTCGTCCTCTTTCACGCACTGCCCTAACCTACGACACGACGGCCACTGCCTGTAGTGCGCCTGGGAACAGGAGCAGCCCCGCGTTGTGGCCAGTACCAATCGGCAAGTCCGCAGCGGTCACCAGAAGAGCTTCACCCGTTACCAGTTGTCAGGGTACACGCGTCTCCTCTTCTTTTTTTTTTACTTCTCCGCTCGCTCAGAGCAGCTGTGTGTGTGCGCACAGAAAAGCTTCCCTATCGCTCACTGGAGTGGAGGCGCCACGCGGTGGAGTCAGAAGTTCCTTCCTGGCACTATTCCGCATCTCCTTTCGCTAGCGGCAGGAAGACCGTCATTGGACGTATCGGCGGTCCAGTGGCAGTGGTATGTGCTGAGAAGGGCTACAAAGTGTCCGTCCGCTTTCGTACGGAACTTCGTTGAGTAGGCGGCTCCAGGAGAAGAACGTGGACAAGACGGAATTGGCCCAACGGTAGGGCTAAGTCGGAACCATTGGCGCATCCAGGACGCGTCCTTCGGGCAAGGGCAACGGTAAGGTCATTTCGGAAATGTTAGAAGAGGTTTAGCTTCTAAATAGACTAGACCTACATGTACCGGTACATGCTGTGAAGTTCAGGGGTTAGGGTAGGTCGCAGTGACATGCATCGAAGTAGCGTTTTGTTTCGTTTATGCTCCTACAGATCACAACCGCGCCAATGTCATACATGACTTTTATATGTGGCTTAGGCTGTAGATCCACTGTTTGCGGTACACTGTATCGACCGTCGTTTATGATGGGTTGTAGTTCCGCTTTTTCACTCCATTTTTGCAGCTTCCATAGACTATCATAGGCCATGTAGACTTCGCCGCGCAAGTGACCCTTCTACTTTCTTGAACTCAATGATTTTATTTTGTGGGTGTGAAATGAAAATACAATGAGGCCACGGAGCTGATGATTGATCAGGTTTGCAGTGCTCATTCATGAATCATGACAGTCGATCCAGTATCATGTAGATCTACATGAATGGAACCTTTGGGCACCATCATAATCATCAAGTCAATCATTTCCTCTCACTCACACATTTGATGATAATTATTGTATACCGAAAAATATTGGGCTCATCTTCGATAGCACAGCACACACTATAGATGCACAATGTGCTGTACTCACCGCTATAAGTTAGAGGCTCTGCAAATCACGGATGACATGGTGGTTAATTAGCGGATTCGCTGATGATGTAATCCCATAAGGCATAACCTGTAAATGCATAATGTCACTATGGCTACAACTCTGCAGTTTAGTGCTCATGAGTCATGGTGGTACATGCATCATGCACCGCCGTCCAATGCTATGCCACACTACGCACTATAGCACCATACGCCACAGCACAATGCTATTCTACTTACGATTGCGGAGTTTCACAGGCCAGCAGTGTAAACAGTATGTCCAGTCAGTCCAGTCACTCCAGTCACGATAACACTACTGAAAGTACTAGTACTGTACCCGCTGTCTAAATGATGCACTACGATACTGGAAAACTCGGATGGAAAGCCAAGGATTAAAATTAAAAAATAGAGGACCATAAGTTTACAAGCTATCCATAGTGTCCAATACTAACGATTATAAGCAGGATAATGATGAGTCAAAATGTGCAACAATTAGCACAAAACTGTCTGATACCGGAAAAACAAGTAATTGTTGCGTGTCGGACATAAAGAGGTGCCAAGCCCGGGGATATTTCAAAGTCCCCCGCTGTGTTTCTGTGACATATGCTGCAGCTTGTGAGGACTAATATTGGTCACCAGTATGCGTGCATAACTGCTGGGGATACAGCCACTCAGCTTGTAACTGGCCTGTGAAAGAGCATCAATATTCCAGAACTTGACACCGTGAGTTGTGAAATGGATGTCAAGCACCGTGGTATTGTCAACTTGAAATGCTTCGCGCGCAATGTGTGACAGTACCAACTTTTTGAATACTAGTATTGAGTTTTGTTGGACAGGAGATTCCTCTGCATGCATTGTGGTGCAACACATTGGATCCATGGCATACAGCATGCATATACCCAGTGCAGTATTGGATTTTCAATGATCTGCAGTGGTCTGCAGTGGTCTGCAAACTGCTGGTGGTGCTGGTGGTGCTGGTGCTGGTGATGCTATCTAGATAACTCTGCCTAGCATAGAGTGGTGGTTAAGATGGCTATCTATCCTATCACGTTTATCATGGACAGGATGACAGTGACACTTTGCCATGCATTCTTTCTTTACCCTGCACAGAACTCTGGGATGTCCAACCAACCACCAAAGCGAACACACAGCTGGAAGAGAGCTAAGTCAGACACCACCCTACTGAAGGGGCGTTCGTTCAATGAATATGACAAGAAGGCCAAGGTTCCGAAGACCCTGAAGCTGCGTAAAGGGAAAAGGGTAAGATCCTAGAGAGGCATGGTTGACAACGTATGCTCAGTTTATCAAATATGAAATCAGTGTGGTGTAGTTGAGCTGATGACCACTGTACATTGATATTGCAATATTTACCATTTGAAGTACATGTGTATTGACCACATATATACACAGCTGCATTACAACTTTCAAAGTTCTCCAATTTACAATGACTAGTTCCACTGCTGTCATCTGACGTAAGAATATTCACCAATCTGAACACTTCAGTGACATACACAGCAGCTGCAATATATCTGCATGCTTCCTTTATCTTTTCAACACGGTCACCGTAGCACCAGCATAGCTATCACTGATACCGTTGCCTGTGTGAATTGTTGCCACATGATCTATGACGCTACATTAAACCCCTGTGCCATGTACATCAGTCTCTGTATCCATATCCTTCTACTTCCGAAGTACTAATCCCCGACTTTTTTTAGTGCCGCCAACGTGGATGGAAATTTGGAAGATATCTATTTGAACCGGTGTTGGAGGTTGTGCGGTGAACATTTCTGCAACAAAGAGCTATTTGAATAACTTGCTAGTCCTAGTATGCTGTTCTTGTATACAGTTTTCTTGAATTGATTTTTTTCTTTAATTTACAGCGTGATTCTAGTGATGACTGCGATGAGGAGGCGAAGAAGTTTGACTGCATGCCCCAGGAGGTGGCTAAGGACGGTCGCCTCATGCTCGAAGTTCGCAATGGAAAGGTACGGTGCCATGGGTGGTATCACAGCACATGCATCGGTACAAGTGCAGTCTTGTTGTTGGTGCAGTATGATGCACGTTATCATGATGCAATGCACAGCAACAACCATGGCACGGATACATGGCAGGCCTCTAGCAATCCCCCTGTGCCTATGGTATAGTAGTCTAGGGGCATGAGTAAGCATGTTCACCTGCACACTGTAACGGATATGCTGGAATTAAGTCAGCGTGGAACTTGTGGACACCTTCAATTATAAAAATAATATTTAACTTGTGGATACCTTCAATTATAAAAAGAAGATTTCCATTTACGTGTAGCCGGTATGGTAGCAAGTTCTCATTTCCAGACTCCCTTATATAGGGTTCGTTGGAGTATCCAAACACAGTGTAGAAACCGGTCCTGTGGAAAGCGCCATGCCGAGTCGTATCATTCCTTACTGTGGCGCTGTTTGTTATTGACATCTTCCTTACTTCATTGTGCTGTCCACAGAAACGACTCCAGGTTTGGAAAGCATGCCGGGTGCAGCTCGTCATGTCCACTTCCTATGCCATGAACACGTTTGGAAAAAGTAAGATGGCTCGCTCTTTCTGCTGCAAAGCTGCTATGTAAATCAGACATTGCTTTGCTGCCGCTTCCTCAGCTTTCCCAAAGCACATTGATCATTATGCAATGTGTGCGAATGGCTCTACGGTCTGTGGAATCTGATCTGCTTTGAGTACACCACATGCTGCATCATGACAATAAGCTGAATAGCGCATGATTGTTTGTTCCATTGCCAGCCATTCATTATTCACCATGTTGAAAAGCAGCGGAAGGTGAACGCTCTCTGCTGGTCTTTTTCTTGTCCTACCTGTGCTTTATGCAGAGCAGTTCATCCTGATGTGCATCACCGGTGGCTTACTGGGGTTGAGTAAGCGCTACCTCAGCGTACCGCTGGCTGACATCCATGCTATCTACAAGGGTGGCAAGGAGAATGGCAAGCAGGCTGCCGGTCAGGAGCGTCTCAGCTTTGTCCTGCAGACCAGCGACAAGCAGCTGCACTTCCGCGCCGCCAATGACAGCGATATGCTGGACTGGGTAGCTGAGGTCAAAGCCAGCTTGGCGGTGGAGAGGGCCAACGGTAGGTAGCAAAATCAGGGTGCACTGCGGACTCAGGCGCGTAGCTCGTGTATAGTCGGCGTTGTCTGGTCACCACGCCAGCAAATAGCTGTCATAGGTATTACATCATCGAAACAGGCAAAATGGCGGCTATGAGGTTGCCGGTGGTACACGGCCACCAGACCGCGGACCTGCTCAGGCACATTGCCACCACACCGCGGATGTTTTGATCTACGGCCCTGGGACATGTGTAGCGGATTGAGTGTCACATGTGGATGCATAGTGCAGTACTCGCATGTGTCTCACTAGTTCTGCGCCTTGAAATGACGTCGTGGAAAAACGGTGTGCTTAGCAAGCAAAGTCGGGGAAGTCTGGTCAGTGCAGTCGGTGAGATGTGTCTGCTCACACCACTATGATATGCCGTGTACTTTTCTGGTACGAAAGCAGTGCTGCTCTGACCTTGGAGAAACAGTGGAGGAACTACAGCCTTCAATGACGTCATTAGGTTGTGATATGGCCAGCAAGGCTGGATGCAAAGGGAGCTTTCAGCGACGCTCTAATCTACTTCAGGTGTACTGTAACAAGTGTGCAGTATGCTGCACAAGTGAGGACTTTGTCCTGTACCCAAGGCAGTCTGCCAGAGTGCTGCAAGGGCAATCTGTAGCTGGGTACTACCTGCATTTCATGAGACAGGCACTCATTGTTATGGTGCCTGGTGGGATGTGGTCAAAAGACGAAGCAGAAAGACAGCATGCCTTATATGGTGTTTTATCCTTTTATGCAGGTTTCCTGCCCAGTATTTTTCATGTCCGCATCGGACCGGACCAGCAGGTGCCAATGACGGATGCACTGCTTGCCTTTCATCCTCATCGCAATCCCGAGCAGCTGCACATCCGACAGGCACTGAGCGAAACCACACTGTACGGCTGTCACATTGCCGACATACTGCGCTTCGGCTATGCCCACGACGGCTCACTGCTCTGGGTGGAGGTGCAGCCACGCGACAGTCCGCTGGCAACGGAGAAGATTCTCCTGCTGTGCCCGAACAATTCTCGTCCCGACGTTGTCCAGGCCCTGCAGTGCAACCTACAGAGTGTGCTGGGAGGTGCGGGGCATACCATACAGACGTCAAACGAGCACCAGACGATATTCTCCGTGCGCGACCGGTTTGCAGTCGGCGCCGGCGGTGCAATTCGCCGTCGCCCGCTGTCGGTGAATCTGGGAGCTCAGTCTCACCAGCCGCGAGGTGCAATCCGCCGACACGGCCAGCAGGCCAGTCCGTTCAAGCATGGACGGCCACTATCGCAGACTGACGATCCGGCTGGTGATGACAATGACGACGGCGGCGGGGAGACTTCCAATGACTGGAGAATGGACGTCAAGAAGCACAAGGAGCAGCTGGTTAAACACATGCACCGCAACCTGCTGCGTCAGCGTAGCCGGTCTTTGGGCTCGATTCCAGCGCAGGGCATGCCCATGCCATTACCAAGCAAGTTAACGCAGCCACGTCCCGCGGTGGCGGCAGCAGCAGCAACAGATCAGGACACACAGCAGTTCTTGGAAACGTTTGAAGAGGACCCCGATGTGTTTCATGACGGCGGTGAAAGTGATGCCTGCATCCCTGCTCCATGTAAGTCTCCTTGTAACGAATGTACCACATGCACAGTCTAGA
This sequence comes from Sycon ciliatum, assembly GCF_964019385.1. Classification (NCBI taxonomy): domain Eukaryota; kingdom Metazoa; phylum Porifera; class Calcarea; order Leucosolenida; family Sycettidae; genus Sycon; species Sycon ciliatum. The sequence goes on from NC_088644.1 coordinate 5,290,219, forward strand.
GGAAAACATAGTGTGCAAAATTGAACCAATGGCATTGAAATGCTAGAATTGGTCAGCATGTCAATACATTATGCTATGCCAAGAGCACATAGCTCACCTACCATAGTATGCAATGGCAAGAGCACAGAGCTCCCCGGAGTGCATGAAACTGCCGATGAGTGGCAGTCACAACTCGTTTTCAGCACTACACTACGGCTTTTTGAATGCTTTCGAGATGCAAGGCTGACCGTGCGCACAGCGGTTTTGTGTGCGGTGCCAGTCAGGTACCGTAGATCACGAACATGGCGTACATGTAATTCTGAACACGAGTCGTGGTGGACATTTATGTTAAAGGGGAAGTATACCCTAAAATCAAATTTTCACCAGTTGTAGTCTTCTGGGTGCTGAGTCGAATGGTCTTGGTCCGAGGAAGCTGCGACGCTCCCTTCCTACTTGAATCCCAATCAAACTCGCGCACTTCCACCGAAACTGGGTGACTGCGCCCCACGAGATGGGGATTTGTATGCAAAATGTCACTAAAAGCGCCATTTCGTTCTTATAAAAGCACGGATGACCGCGATTGACCCATATGTTGTAGTCTTTTGGACGCTGAGTCGACTGGTTTTGGTCCGAAAAGGCTGCGATGCAGCGTTCCTCCTTTATTCCCAATCGAACATGGTTGAACAAGCGGTCACGTGCTCCTGGGTGCCCAAATCACCTGGTCACCGCGCCAGCACTGGCCCAGCAGGCGACAACTTTCACACCAAGGTTCAACTCGAGTTCAACTCGAGTGACAGGACTGCACCCAAAAAAGGTCAAACAGGCTAGTAAGTTGTACCCTGCAGGCACGGTGACCAGCTGACTGGTGTACGCAGGAGCACGTGACCGCTTGTTCAACCATGTTCGATTGGGAATAAAGGAGGAACGCTGCATCGCAGCCTTTTCGGACCAAAACCAGTCGACTCAGCGTCCAAAAGACTACAACATATGGGCCAATCGCGGTCATCCGTGCTTTTATAAGAACGAAATGGCGCTTTTAGTGACATTTTGCATACAAATCCCCATCTAGTAGGGCGCAGTCACCCAGTTTCGGTGGAAGTGCGCGAGTTCGATTGGGATTCAAGTAGGAAGGGAGTGTCTCAGCTTCCTCGGACCAAGACCATTCGACTCAGCACCCCGAAGACTACAACTGGTGAAAATTTGATTTTAGGGTATACTTCCCCTTTAAGTTACACCCTCTGGGGGACTTTTGCACTCACGTTCATGTTGAGATTCATCCTTAGAGGGGGAGGTTTGTACTCTCGACCTTATTTACAATGCAGAGAGCACTGTTTGCCATGCAACTTTGTGTTTGCACAGCTGGAGATGGTGTGGACTTGGCTACGCGATCACCGCCACCACCAGTTCCTGCTCATCAAGGTCAACACGGCAGCACACACCATTCCCCTGCACCCATGATGTACATGCAGCAGGCGCAGATACCCGATGTGGCGGTGCAGCAGCCATCATCGCCGCCGCCACCACCCCAGCGCCAAGACTCCCGCAGTCGCCTACTGCCGCTGACAAAAGCCTCCGTAGCACTGCAGACCCCCAAGAAGAAGAGCAAGCATAGGCTGTTGCCGCTTGTCAGCAGAGAGCCGTGCTATGGTGAACTGGAGAGCCATGCATGTTACGGTGAGCTGGAAAGTCGTCCATCAGTTGGCTCCGACTCAGACACATCACCGGCACATGACAGTAAGCCCGCTCAGGGTGCCGGTGGTAGCTTACTTCAAGTACCACCAGCTCCAGACAATGTTTCGACGTCATCCGAGCCGTACGTGTACGATCACTTACACATCCGCGCCGAGTACGAACGGCGTATGCAGGAAGAGGCCGTTCACTTTCCCCCGCAGCTGGAAACAATCGAGACGGCAATGGCAGATCCAGCCAAAGATCCGGTGAGTGCTGGCGATGCGGATAGCTGGGACGACGGGGATGATTACGTGCCAGTGTCACAAGCCATGCATGTAAAACCAAGCGAGTCCGATGATGACGATGACGATAATGAAGACGACAATGGTGGACACAGTGGTGGTGAGTATATCCAACTAAAAGATGCTCCACTGGCTGCCCTGGAGAATTGTCCCGCTGGAGTGCTGCCTCTGGACAGTAGGGACACGGCCACTGGCCAGACATCTACGCGTAATGGTCCCGGCAACGAGCGGTCAAACTGTAACTCTGTGTTCAGCTGCGTCTCGACCATAGCTGTGTCCATGGATGACTTCTCGCCCAGTGTATCAGCACTGCAGAACATTTCCAACACGCGTGGTCAGTCAGCGGCAGCAGCTCCAGACTACGATGTCGACTACGACTACCCGAAGTCATCGCGACGTGCTACCATAGTCGTGTCAGAGCCCTCGTCACCCTCCCCGTCCTGCTCCAGCCTCAGCGGCTCAAACAGCATGGAGGAGATAGCGGCAAGCCTGTGGACACGGCAGCGTGTTCACACAATGCCGTCATCCGGCACCGGTGCTGCCAAACGTAGTCTTATGCCCAGTGGGGACACGGCCAGCTTTGTCTCATCATTACGCAAGGGCGCGGCCAGTGCCAATGGGGGCCAGCAGGATAAGATCATAGAGGACCTGCTTGCCAGGCTGTCGCCGAGTCGGTGTCGCTCTCCGTATCACTCTGGCATTGGCAGCAGCCACAGCATAAGCAGGTCACCAGCTCCGGAACAACTAAGCAGATATGGGCCGGGTGTTGCCATAACCCGCCAGGATACCGCTTCCAAGACAATGCTCACGCTTCCACTTACAGCCGGTGCTCAGCGCGAGACCCTGATGTCACCAAGAGAGCTAACTGAACGAGCGAGTACATCTTGTTATGATCTTCTGCAGCAGCTGAACTAAAGGTTGCGTCACCAAGCTTGACCCAATCGGCATCAAACCATGCAGCTGTCTATTATAATTATACCAAACGATATGGAACCTCTCTGTTTTATATAATTATACCTTATGAGCCATTCAACCACCTCTCTTTGATTTGACCTATAATTATAGAAACACAAGAAATTGGGTTTACTGATTCCTGTACAATCTATTAGATTTGTAAGTTTTTCTTCTGTTGGTTGAGAATGCACCCGGTGCAACTGCACTGCAGTTTGAGTTGCCTTTTCGTCTCCTCCTTGTTCCAACACCTATATCCAGGCATTTCAGGCACAAATACCATTCCCTTCAGGGGTTGTGTGAATCCGCTGTAATAAGACTCCTTCTCGGCTGCCTTTCACCCCCCTCTCGTTCATGGCAACACAAACAGAAACTTTTCAGGAAAGAGAGTCAGTAAAACACGCTGTAAAGAGCAACAACCCTTTGGGATTGATGTAACACTCCTCATGAATGTTGTCCAGCATGGCCTTGCGGTCTGCCCGGGGAACTTGCCATTCATAAAGCGTAGACGACGTACACGCGGTACATATAATGATGTTGCACTTTTTAACATCTCATTCGCTTGTACCATCAGTACATACTTCGAAGTACTGGAAGTGATAAAAAGTAAAACAGATGAAAAGTAGAAAGAGTTCACAAAGACGTACGAACGGTAGGCCACGGATCAGGCTATGAACACCTAGTAGAGCATAATGCAGATGATGTGCAATATCGGAGACATGCACTGCACACTATTTTTTACCAGCAACACTCTGCTCAAGTACAATGTAAAAACATTTTTAAAAAGGCGCAACGCGAGAAACAGCCGGAAACGTACAACTCATATAAGACACTGATAAAGTGGACATAGTCAGTTTACACACATACACATCTCGGGTCTAAAACATTTCAAATAGATAATGGACGTTATTGCAGCATAGCCAATGTACAGGGGGAAAGCAGGAATACACGCTGGCACGATGTCCCAACGTGGCCAGAGCAACTGAACAGCATAGCGAGCAGGCACCGCAGCGGCGGTGGCTACTGTACAAACGTGATGCGAGTCTGCGCGCTGTTGACCTGCCACACGTCCAGACGCTCATACTCGGCCAAGCACTGGGAGAACTGGTCGGGCGTGAAGCCCTTCGTCGTGCAGCGCTGGCGGGCTGTGTCGACCCTGCAGGGAAGCGCGGGCGGGCGAGCAGAAAACAAAAACAAACCGGTGTGTTACAGCATCAGTCCAGGACTCATGCCTGAAAACACAATAGAGCCCACAAAGTTGACGACTTGCCCTGAATACATGATTGAGCACATACTACAAATCAGCACATAAGGTACGCAAGGAGAGGAAGAAATGGCATGCGGTGACGCAATGGAAAACAAACAGTCACACACAGGATGATACCAGCGTATAGCTGACAAGTGGACGTCGACTTACTTCACTTCAGACTTGTCGCCGGCCAACTCACGGATGATTGAGTAGATAGCATCAACAGGCTTCACGTGCCTGATGAGTGATGGAGAGAGAGAGAGAGAGAGAGAGAGAGAGTGAGTGAGTGAGTGAGGAGAGTCAGAACTGACAGAATACAAGGCAGGTTTCACGGGACAATGGCTGTTTCGTGAGGATGAAAACAGAATTGACTGCATTTCAGTAGCACAGGGGTCCAATTGCATTCACACAGTATCACATGGGGGCAGGATCACCAAAAAAGTAAAACAAACACAACACCAACTCTTCTTTTCTAGGTCTCGCAAGATAAAACAGAAGCAAAGCACCTGCATGGCTATTGCTCTTCTGCTGCTTTTCACACTTACCTCTTGCCAGTCTCTTCTTCATGCAGGGAGAACTTGCTCATCTCCATCAGGCGCATGGCCTCATTGACATCATCCTTCTCAACAGCATCGGCAAGACGCAAACGAGCCTACGAGAAAGAAGCGGACAATGAACGAGAGAGAAAGAAGCGTCAAGACTGGTCCCATCACCATCAGAGATACACAATAGCTATGAGTAGGTGAGCCAGCAGAGTACAGCACACAACAAAAGGCACCATCACGCAGACATGGCAAAACACGCAAACCTGGATGACAAGCACGAAAACTCACGCATCACAAGATTGTCAACACCAGCAGCACTCCCCTATCTAGGCTTACCAGAGCCGTCGAAAGACGCAGGATACCGAGCAAGGTTCGAGCAGACGTGTAAGTTGTGTCAGTGCTGTTGCGTGCCTCCTTCCGCATCTCAACATACGCACCAACAAAGTAGTCCGTCAGAGCTTCGGGAACAACGGGCGTCTTCTGCTTCGCAAGAGCAATGTAACGGCTGAGCAAGACAGAGAAAGAGAGAGAAATACTGGTACATGTAAGACCTTCCGGGGAACTGGGAGTTTCTACCATGAAGAAGGCGTTCACAAACAAAAACGGTCCTACACAAATTCCAAAAGCCTCAATCTCCGGACAAATTCCAAGAAGCCTGGAGAAGATCTTTTCTCAGTACGCAGCAGACTTTCTTTCCTCAAACTTGCATGGAATGCAAAGGTAACTTAGAGTCAGATCAACCGAACACCAGCGTAACGAAGGCACTCACGCAACATGCTTCATTGGCAGAGGTTCGTATTCGGTCGGTGGCTGTACGGAGTGCTGGTGGACGTACGTGATATGCTGTGCCAGTCTAGAACATGTACACACAACAAGAGAAGAGACAAATACAAGCAAAAGAAGCTGTGGAAAGCGGCAGCAATGTGCAAATGTACATCATACCATGATATCCCCCCCCCCCCCCACACACACACTCTACATACACGGATATGCAGTACTGCCCGGTGAATTCCAACCGTGCGTGTACTTCCTCCACACCCTGCACTTCTGCTGCGACCCAGCTCAGTTCACACGTCCACCACACAGCTTCCGGCGTAGTTCCTGAGTGAGTGGGCGGGTGTCACTGGCTGGCACTGTACGTTAAGTTCACTGAGAATGGGAAATAATGAGGCCCTGTTCCCAGGCAGATGCCTTGCCCGTGGCAACACCCCAGGAAGCCCGTGCTGACATCACACGAATACCACTTTTTTTCTTTTCTTGGACGACAAGAAAGATTCATGCAGCAGTTGCATTAACA
>NC_088644.1:5301212-5343712 GCF_964019385.1 Sycon ciliatum
CCAAACTCCAAAAGGATCTTACTCACCGTCGAGTGGAACGTACATTTTAGAATGTGCAACCGTGCTACAATAACCTATGGCTACCGATGATGTCGCTGTAGGGCAGTGTCTATACACCATGCATTGTATGGAACAATGGCGATCCACACAGCGCTACATGTGTAAAAGGCGATGCTCTGTGAGGGGTCGTGGTTGGAGATCTGGTAGCTCCAAACTGGTGGCTTCAGTTCCATTCGCAAATGGTTTCGTAGCTTGCGCACCAAACATTCACTCGGCATGCAAGAGTAGGGAGCGGCAAGCGAAATATCGCAAAGCACATCCCGCACTCGCTAATTGGCTGCTCCCGTGACAACACCCCTGTGACATGCAATACAGGTCGTACTGCACCGTGGATAGTTCGTTCTACAGTTGCGGACATTGAAATCCGTCGAGAAGCCAAGTGGCCACGGGGCGCTGGCCGTGAGCAATGTCGGTCCATTTTTACAGTGTCGCAGTGCATGTACGCGCTAAGCAAGTAAGGGCGCTGACCCGGTCATTCCACCAGATTTCTTTGTCCACAACAGTATGTTTTCTCTTTTCCTTCAGAAGTTGAATTTTGGTTCTTGGGGAAGCAAGTAATCATGGAATACAATGTGGCAGTCTGAGTGTCTAGAGACCAGCATTGATAAAATTTAAATAATAATAGTACACGCCATAGCTGAGGTGGAGAAATCTCAAACCTTCAACAAATACAACTTGAAACTAAACTGTTGCAATCTCACTGAACATGGGGTCTATACATTCTTTAGAGGTGATCCGAGTGTACAACAATGACAGCGAACTTGACACTGTAAACTTCTCTTCTCTCACTCAGAGCTGACTTCAAATCTCGGTGTTTGAAATGAAAAAAACAGTGCCTTACGAGCTGCTCTCCATAGGTGAAGGACTTCCCTTGGTCTCCATCCAAGTAGAATTCCTTGAGGAACTTCTTACATTTCTCTGTGTAGCAAATTCAAATGGAGAGAGCACCGCCCAAACATTAGCATTCCAGTTTTCCGGACGGAAAGAAGCCAAGTCAGCTAAGCCAACCTTTCTCCTCGTCATAATCTAGCCTCCTAGCCATCTTGGCTTTCGGGACGCGATCTCAAACTGAGGAAGAACGAAGAACGAGAAGCCCAGAACCAAACAAGAAAACAGAGTTTGAAACGACCACAGCAGTTTGAACGGTCACCCGAAGTAACAATCTTGCCGCGGCACATGGGTCGGGTGAGTTTGGCGGGAGACTCGATCCCAATCGCTCGTTCACGTGAGCGAAATCACGAAAATTTCGCGTAGAATTCAGTGCGCCTGACGTCATCGCACGAGAAATCATGGCGACGCTTGGGCACGCTACGCATGTACATGTACGCAGCCAAGCGAAACCGAGGCAGTCACTGAGCCAGGTGCCTGACGACATCCTGACCTGAGTAAAAGCCAAACGGCTGATAAAGAAAGAAGCTTCACATTTCGAAATATCTCCCAAGGAAGACGTTTGTGTCGCTTGGCTTCGCCAGTTGGAAATCAAAAATGGGTCTTTCAACGAAGCTTGGTCTTCTTTTATGCCTCGCCACGATAAGTAAGAGCCATAACTGCCGGTGGTAGCGTCGCTTCGGAGCGCTATCTCAGTTATATTTGCGTGCTTGAATTGTTTTTCTCGCTTTCTGCTGTGCAGGTTCGTGCTGGGCTGAGCGCAGCTTGTTCCTTAGCAAGTCAGAGGTATGGCAGAAACACACCGACGCACACGGAGAGTACGAAGGCACCAGGCCTATTGTCTGTTTTCTGTTATTCTCTTATTCTTCTCGCGTGCTTGCAGAATACAGTCAGTACCGACTCGAAGTTCTCCGTGCTGCATGCCCCTGGTTACGTCAACTTTGTCGGATCATCGCTGCCGCTGCCCGCCAAGGAAGTCGGTGCTGTGTCGGCATTCGCTCTGGGTTTGGCACCGAGCAAGGTAAATTGTTATTTGCGATGTATGTACTCAGTAGTGATGCACCCAGTGTATCGTAAACATGGAAGACCGAATGCCTGGCGAGGGGCATGGCATTGCAAGTGCGTGGCCCTGAAAAACCTGGTTTCGGCGACTACCCACGTAGGCTAGGCTGGGCCGTCACGGTCGCTCTACGCATGTGGTTTCTAAAGCCAAGGTGATCCTTGAACATTCATCACACTTGGTGTCAAAGACAAAAGAAAGAGGTCCTTGTGACCTGGTGGTCGCTGAAACTAGGTGCCAAACTATCGTTGGCACTAATTCAGGCCAGTAGCACCCATCATGGCCATGGCGGGACCTTTTTTCTGAACAGTGAACCCACCCAATTGGTGCAGAAAGGGTTTTTCACCGATAAAGTTCATTTCCGGTCAAGTATCCCATTTGGCCGGACCACCTGAAATCCCGGTGCTACGCCCTGTAATCGGCCGTGCAGTTACGGAGAACTTCGCATGGCAATGTCGCATGTCCACCACTACCACCACCGCCACCACCATTCTTTTGGTTTTGTTTTAGCGGAGACCTTGTCTTCTTTCAGGAGCCCAGCACCAGAATCATGTCTTCTCGCTTTCTTATCTTGCTCTTCGGTTTTCTTGTTTGTCTATTTCTCCTGTGTACTGTCGCAGACTCTGACATGGGATGGCTTGTCACCTGGCAGCCTCTTCCACCGCCCAAAGTCGAACATCATGTTTGTTGTTGATGGCGTGAAGCCAGGTATGAGCTACTCCCTCACCGAATGATCATAGTTCAGTGTAGAATAACGATTGAATGCCATAATATTATGTGAATTTCACTCAAGTTTGCTACTGTGCCGTGCTTAGTGGTACTCCAGCATTCTTGGTCATGTGCAGTTTTCCTTTTTGTGTTTTGCTTCCGGATGTGTCCTGATGCACAGGCGAGTCAATTGCAGTTGAAGCTCAGCAGACAAGCAAAGTGGAAGTGGTGAGTTGTGCTTGGTTAGCTTAGCACAGTGGTTTGCGGTTTGCCCCTGGTGGGCCTGAGTGGCATTCTGTGACATTGTTGCTATGTGGACATCCATTTTTTATATTCTGTCGTGGGTGGAGTTGAACGTCTCCTACACCTGAATTTTGTGTTTTTCTTCAAAGTCAGAGCTGAAATAACTGCTGGTCGAGTCACATGTGGGGTGACACAGAAGCAGCTTATGCTTCCCCTTGCCACTAGGTCTTCTGGTCTGAAGTACTTGTCATTTTCATATGCAGGTTCATGGACTGACATGCTTCTGTCATCTGCTTGTTTGTGCTGGTACATTTCTGAACGCGATCTGCACTAAATTCCCTCGGTACCCTGTAATAGAACTATAGCTGGTTGCCCCCCCCCCCCCCCCCCCCCAGAGTAGAATAACATCATCCTCAACAACAAAAAGTACCCTCTTCTATGATTGCCTAGCCCATGTGAAAGTGTACCCAGCCAAGACCGCTGATCATGCTGTTTCTGTGGATGCTTTCTATGCTGCATGCATGCAGGATCACACCGCACCAGCCAGTCTCTCTGTGCACGCAGTGGCCGGTGGCAAGAGTCTTGGAGCTCACGTTTCCGACCTGTTCCACGGCTCTCCACTCGTCCTGTCCATGTCAGCTGATGAACATGTAAGATGAGGAAATGTGTTTGCCATTCGTGTCAACACATGATGTACAAGAGCACTTGAGGACAAGAACACATCTGGGACTTGGCGATGCAGCAAAGTTTGTAAAGTACATGTTTTCTGAATGCTAGTACTGGAGAACTTGAAATGTTCAACTGGATTGTGGGCAATGTTCATCGATGGAGGCTTTTGCATTCCAAACTGTGTCTGGTGAACTGGAGAAGACAGAGCCACGCTATGGAACTCGGAAGCGGTGGCGGGGCCATGTTGATGGATCACAAATCATGGACTGGTATACCCTTGCCCAGGGTCTCAGGGAGTGGAGAACGGGCAGCAACACCATTCATCACCTGAGCCCGTGAAATGGGGCTTCATCTGCGGTTGTGCAAGAGATGTCGGCTTTATCAGGACTGTCTCGCCGCTCCTTTTTCCTGCTTGCCAGTGTCTTGAACATTATCGGTCCCTTTGGGCATAGGAATATGTCTTGCCTTGAGTCTGCGATACACATCAGTTGCAGATATAGGGATGTCATTCACATTCTCTTTAGCAGCATTTGACTCTAAATTCTATGTTGCAATGCTGTGCTCACCTTCTGTTTACTATTTGAAGCTTGCCAGTGCTGCCGGCGCCGGAGGAAAGAACAGTGTTTCAATGTTCTATGACCAAGCTACACAGAAGGTTGTAGCACAGCCAGCAAACAGCCTAATGGCCATGACGACTAACCAGGTAGGTAACATGAAACTGAGGTATTACTGCTGGTGTGTTCCACAGACGTGTCCCTTATTAAACATTTTGCATTCATTTTGGCGCTCAATTCACGTGACATTTGCCTAGCTACTACGGCATTGTATTTGGCACATACACCGCTGAAAGTTGAAGTGTTAAAATATTCTCGTCATAGAGCTCTGGAGTCCGAAGCTTTTACTTGTGACCCGTGCTGAGGAATGATGAGGTCATGTATTGTGTATTCCTTATGTGTCGCAGGTTCAAGATAACCTTGCAACGCTGCAACTCCCCGCAGGTTAGTTGAGGCCAGGAGTTTGGTGATCATCTCTTTTGCTTTTGTCGTCAGATGAGGTATGTATCCAATACTATATCGATCACGGAGTTGATGTGTGGGTGCACAAGTCCAACTAATAATGCTTTGCAGTTGAATGTTGCTGAGACTTGATCCATTGCGATGGTTGTGTGATGTGTTGGTCTTGCTAGGTTACAAGTTTGATCGTAACACCATGGCCATTGTCTCGCATGGAGCTCCCATCTTGAGCATGAACAACAAGGTATGCACGTGTGTGCTTGCGTCCGCTGTGTTATGTATCTGCCTCCGGAAGTTGTGCAGTGACTACGCTATTCTGCAGTGTATGTCAGGTGATCCATGCGGCAATCCTGTTTGTGCAGTGTATTTACACATGCCATTCCTGTCGTTTCCTCTATTATTGTGTCCGCAGGAAAGTGCATCATTTCTGGCTGAACTGGCATCGCTGAAGCAGATTGTCAAAGTGGTAAGCGATTGTGTTGCATGCATGCAGCCATCAGCTGGTAAACCCACCATGCTGATCGGTTAGACCTTGGTCGGACCTCTTTTTCGGCAACCCATGTTTTCTATTGCTTATTGAAGAGCATCCTGTGGTATGGTCATTTGTGGCTAGGTCCTTGAGTGCGCTCTAAATGAATGTATAAGGGAAGGCCGGACCAATCAATGCCGCTTCTTAGCGCTGCCAATCCTGAATAGGGAAAATAGCCGCTTTGTTCAGTCAAAGCAGAGTCTTCTAAATATGTGATGCGAAGTCTGTGCATAGAATGTTGGCAGTCTCTTTCTCTGTTTACGAGCCATGGTATGGATTGTGTCTAGGTCCCTAGAATCCTGATCCTCTACCTTAAGCGGGATGATAAACAACTCGTTGTCCCTTGTATTTGTTGTTGTGATACAGCTCTCTACTGACTCAAGTCTTGTTGCAGACAACATTCCCGATGTACTGACTCTCACCATTTCATCGCTGAAGGTATGTATGTGTACATGTGTGCTTGTAGCCTGTAGGTATGTGTGAACCAGGGAGTAGTAAAATACAGGGAGGTGACACGAGCATGTACGGCCAGTTTGACGATTGCCTCAGCACAGTTTTCACCCGGCGGGTGAGATTGGGGTACTATGGGTACCGAAGTGTGTGACACGCGCGCGGATCAGGATTCTCTCGATCAGGGAGTAGTAAAATACCTACCGCCAAAGAGACTCCTACTGCAGCCCGTAGAAATTCAGCGCTGAGAATTTCCAACAATTGTCTGCCTTTACAAAGTTTGGTACTCGACCAAACTACCACTATGTCAGGATAGAAGTCCAGCAAGAGTGGTATCACTTTGGGAGATATCCCTGCGTGCCGTAGATTTTTCCTGTGTCGATACAAGCTGTTTACGACGACGTAGCCCGCATTTCAATCCTTGACATACTTAGGAACATTTCATTCCGAAAAGTGAACTCCCGAATCTCTAGCATACCATAATATGAAATGCTCATCATCACAAAGAAGGTAGAGAAGTACTAGTTGATCACAACTGAGGAGAAATTAGTGCCGATCGTGTGGTGTCCTAGAGATTTTTTCGACTTCGAAATCGGTGCACTCGCTTTTCATCTCCAATCGTACACGTATTGTTCTCAAGGAAATCACCTTCGTTCTATTGCTCCATGCCGTCGATCGGGACGAATTTCGGAAAGGTGGTACCTTTCCATATGACGATGACACAGATGTATCACAAGAGCAAAACAAATGCTGTTCCATAAGATGGATAGAGCTTTTCACGGAATTAGTTCTTCGACAAATACTCAAGATTGATTCAGCAGATCATCTTTTTTTGCGAAAGAAAAAAAAACAAGCGCGAGGCACCCATCAAAAATCACGATTAGTGGCGTGTCACCTCCCTGTATTTTACTACTCCCTGGTGTGAACTATGTGCACACACCTGAAGCATTCTTACCAATTTCAGCCTCATATTGACTATGCCTGCTGTTCTTCTTGTGTGCAAAGCGCAGGTTGCACAGAATACCGGGTTTAGTGCATTGGTAACAATTTAGTATTGTCACCCATGATGTGTATCAAATGTGATGTCACATTTTTGGACGTTTTTGCTCACGTGACACCCCCCCCCCCCAAAGATAATTTTACAATCGTGTACAGCCGACTCCTGATATAACGAACACCATTGTACAGGAGAATTAGTTCTTTTTATAGCCGAACTGTTCGTTATAACAGAAATGCACTCACACCATACGAACAGCAAGTCATGACTGGCAAGTGGCCAATGACAGTATGTGTGCACTTGGTTTACATGCGGCCCTACAAGATTTGGTTTGTTATAAACGAAAACTGTTCGCTATAGAGGGTCAATTTTGTATGGGTTCAAACAGGGACATGGACAAGGGTTCGCTATATCACGAAATTCGCCATATGCGAGTTCGTTATAAGTGGAGTCGACTGTATGTACAGTGCAGTTGTTATCTGAAGCCAAAGCCCCCTCTTGGAGACATAGCTATCACATTTCAGTTTGAATTTGTTTCAACCCAAAGGAATGCTCTCTCTGTCTATCTTCCCTCCTATTCTCTTCTTAGAATCTTCACGTGGAGTTCGGCAGCAACTCACCGCAAGTGAAAGCAGCAATGGCCATTCTCTCTAGTGTGATCCCCCAGGTATGTGCAGTAGCTGGATAGCTGGGCAAGGTGTGTCCTTTTGTGGATAGCAATGTTCCAGCAACACCCGTCTGTGTCTTCAATGTAATTGGACACAACCGGAACAGTTTCATCAAAATTGATGATCCCCATATGTACATGTATGTGTTGGGTCGGTATAGCAAGGCTGTTGTGTGCTGGTCGGTGGTGACTGTGTGGTGTGCCTCCTTTGTTTGCAGTGCGCCACTGAGCTATCCAAACTCTACCAGGACGATGCCGTCGTGGAGTTGGTGGAGCTGGCTTTTGACAGGTAGGGTCCCGACACATGGCTTGTATGCCATGACGGTGTGCCATACATACACTTGAAAATTGTGGGAACTACATGGCATGTAGTTCCCACAAGTTCATGTGCATGTGTGGCGTTAGATATAATTGAGCCAGAGCACGCGAAAAGGGACGTTATCCCGATTTTGGGGCATTTTGAGTTATTATCACCAGATTCTTGTAACCAGACAACGTCCGAATCAGATAGAAACGAATGAAAATCCATCAACATAAAAGTTACGGACGTTTATTTCAACACTGTTTTCGCAAAAAAACATCGCACATATTCATGAACAATCTTTGCAATGCGTAAATTGCAATAGTTTGGCCATAGTGTGTTACGGAAACCTTAAAGTGACCAGTACTGTAACCGTTCAGCACGCACAGAAGGACGGTGTTGTTGGAAGTCGACATTGTTCTTAGAACAAGAAGGTTATTAACGTTTATAGATGGATTGCGCGCGCACATTGCGCTGACAGGCCCCTAGTCTAACAGTAAGCCGGCGCGTAACAGCTGTGACACTCTTACACCATCTCCATCTCCCTAGCTTGGCTACCTATCTGAAAATATACATCTAGCAGAACACTAGCTGCAGTAAAATGTGTATATGTCTGTAAAGCAAGCTGTAAACGCAGCCCAGTAACATCCAGCCCAGTAACATAACTCATAAGCGTAAAACAAACATAATCAGGATATTGTAAGGAAAAATTGGAGGCTTATCCAATTTCGAAAAAAGTGTCGGCACCGACGCAATCCACGCATGGAACCCTGTACATACCCATGATGAGAAGGGAACGAAAGCGTTCGGTTACTAAATTGGCATTACTTGACTGTGTGGATTGCGTCGGTGCTGACACTTTTTTTTCGAAATCAGGATATTGATACAGATTATTACCCAATGCTGTAGACAGGCCTCATCAGTACAGCTACGAGCTAAATAGGCCGAGCTAAATAGGCCGAGCTACCAGCCATGGTGCAATGGAGGCACCACAGACATTAAGATAGCTCGTCGCTCTAGCGCCAGAGTGCTCAGCATACAGGTACAAGAACCAATCGTAGCCATTCCCTCAAGTCTCTCGTGGTGTCACATCCAGTATCCGCTGAGCTCTCGTCCTGTAGGCTGTACGAACGTACATCGTCAGTAGCCGTTCCCTCACGTTTCAGTCGATGTACGTCGCGTCGTTCCGTTGCTCTACTCCTCAGCCAAGCGCCGTCTTCGGTCACCTCCTTTGCTGGTCCTTGTTACCCAGTGTGAGACTCTTCAGGTGAACCGTGACGCGTCAGGTGGTTGGAGCGGCGGAGGTCGAATCATCCTCATGGTTAAAACCATCCTCTGCTACCAGTGTAACCGTTCAGCACGCACAGAGAAGGACGGTGTTGTTGGAATTCAACATTGGTCTTAGAACAAGAAGGTTATTCATTTTTATAGATGGATTGCGCACGCACATTCCCATATTCATCGGCAACATAAGTCGCAATATATAATCATGCAACAAAGAAATTATTGTGTTCGGATTATGGCTCTTCTTGCCGTCAGAACTGTTGGTTTCGGCCCCATCAATGATGTAATTCACCTGTTCGCCAACGCTTTCATTACAAATACCAAACAAGTGCACTTTTGCCATGCATGGCATGGCAAGCTGATGCTGTGAACAAAGTCAAATGTGTAGTGAGACTTTGTTAGCGGCGGGCGATTAGCAGAAGGCATAGATGAAACTTGCTGATGCTCGGCAGCGGCATCTGTGGTTTTCTGCCGGTAGCTCTCTCTCCCTCGGCGCCCTGTGAACATGGTCAGTCAACTGAGTGCATGCAGTCATCTTCTGTTCCTCACTCCCAGCAGCACCCCCCCCCCCCCCTTTGGCTAGAACCCTGTATACATTGTATATAGTCAGGTTAGTTACTCCACATCTCGTAGCATGTATTTGCCAAGCAAAGAGTGCTCACATTGCTTGCAAAACATCTTCACTTCCTGTACGGTATCCTGACCTTCTGCAACTAGGAACCAACATCTGTAAGGAGGACGGCATGTTATTAGCAACTAGAGCACTTTACAATTACGCACTGCCATGGATGTCCTATTATCTGGGATCACATGCATGCTACACACCTGATCGGAAGCTTATTCCAACAGTTCCTGTTTTCTAAGAATGTGCCCGGATTAGCACGAAGTTGTTGTCTGAAGCACTCACTCAGTTCATGTAGCACTGGTATGTGACAGTTGTGATCCTGATGCATGATTGTGATTTGTGCAGTGAGCAGTTCCTGACGCATGCGGGTGATGTGTCAGCTCTGTATAAGCAACTCAAGGATCATCTGAAAGCCCAGGTAGGTACTGTTGTCCAGTGCCAGGTGTTGTACTACAAAGACATGTTATCGACTCGATGAGTCAGTGTAGGGTGACTATGAAGCCAATGGTTTGCTTGTGTACAGAGGTGCACACTTTGTGAGCCGTTGTTCTAACTATTCTCCCTGTGGTTTTGCTCCTCATCATCCCGTGATGTATGGGTGTCAAGTTTCATGCTGTGTAAGAATAGGATGCATAGGATGCCTCGTTCTAATGCTGCTTGATAACCTCCCTTTCTGTGTTTTGTTTCAGACCATGACGGCGTTCCAGGGTGACCTGCCGCACATTCATCTGTCTGCTCAGGTAACACACGCTAGATGAGGACTTGTTTGTCTGTGTTGAATTGAGTGACGTTGAAGGATCCGGTTAATACGCGCAGTTAGATGACCGCTCTGATCAACGTTTCATCTTGCTATGTTCATGCACATGCTACTACTGGGGAGGGTTGATATTGCCGTTAGTATTTTATATTAAACTCGTAATTCTGCGTTTTCCTTGTCACAGGCATCGCACGAAGTGGCTTGCCAGCGTGCACAGGAAGCTCTTTCAGGGTCACCAGTCAAGGTATGTGCTTTTCGACTAACCTTTCGACCAGCTTTTGCAGCCTAGATTTTGGACTCAGAGCAGCTGTTAGCTGTTCAAACTAACTTTTAGACTACCCTTTAGAGAGTAGCATTTAGACTAGCAATTTGACTAGCAATTTGACTACCTGTGTGGTCCTGTGTGGTGTGTAAGACTAGTCTATGCGATTGCGTCATCATTGGAGATGTTTTGTGTTGAGTGGCAAAACTGCGGTCTCACAGGTGCATGCGTGTCACTCAATACAACGCCTGTACGTATGTGATGAGGTCATTCGCACAACCTTTATGCCGTGCTGCTTTTCATGCTTAGCATCACCGGATGCAGTATAACAGTACCTAACGTTTCATATTGGCTATTTGGATGAATGGAGGAGAAATGAAACCCTATCCCTGAGGTCTTGTTGTTCTTTCCTTGACTTTTCTTGTCTTTAGGTTGTGTGCGGAACATCGGAGGCGGCAGCATCATCAGTTGTGTCTGGGCGACGTCTCTTGTCCGTCAATGTGCTGTACAACATCACTTCGGTGAGTGATCCAAGTATAGATTATGTATTGCCATGAGTCTGGCCAATGATAGACTGATATGGACTCCAATTTACCACTACAGTCAACCTACCCTTAAACGATATTACCTCTATAACGATATTTTTCTGCCAAACCAAATCACTCCATTGACTTGTGTATACAATGCCTTACCTCTATAACAATACTAGCAGCACCCCCGGCCAGCGTTGCCTGGCCGAATGTGGCATGCGGGTGAAGCAAGTACATGAACAGCACACGTGCTCAGCACGTGGTGGTGGCCAGACCGCTGAAGTCCTGGTGAGGGAGGTTCTTCAGTCTGTTACGCCTTCGGGAGGCTGGTCAGGGTTGTGGCGGATGAAGCGGCTCAAAAAATTCATAAACTAACGAACAAAAGTGCGATGCGCTCTTCACTGCAGATCAGATGCAGAGTGCAGTCAGTGCAGATCTTTTGTATCCTTTTGTTGCAGATGTTTCTATTTGCAGAGAACGGTTCACGTGGTCCGCAGCGCTTGTGCGGCTGCTAGTGCTACCTATGGCCTAGGCTACAGTCCATTCATAAAAAGATGGGTCCTGGCTCTGGCGAGCTCCCGTATTTGGCGATTTTTCGTGATTTCATCGTACACAGTGCAGTGCTGCGAACTTTGAAATTTGAAAAAGGGTCCAAAAAGGGTGCCTGAACTGGGGTTCGAACCGCAGAATGTACTGTTGCAGGCGGGGTCAAACGGCCTGGATTTTGATGGTTTTTCCCAATTCAGTGCTTTTGGGGCAAAACCTGGCCGAAATCCTATTCTTGCTATGGCTTGCTTTTTGGACAAAAAAACTTCAGAAACATAATTGGAAGAGGATTCCATATGGGATTGCAGAAAAAAATTCTAAAAAAACTCAACGTTTGACCCATTTATGGCCAAAAGCTAGAAGTTCATATTTTTCTGAATGGACTGTAGGTGGCTACATGATTCGCACGCTTCGCGTGCTCAGTGCTTCTGCGCGCGGCTGCTACTGCTACTCGTACTGATCGTGTCTGCTACCTACACTGTTCGCACGCTTCGCGTGCTCAGCACGTGGTGGTGGCTACACGATTCGCACGCTTCGCGCGATCGCGTGCTCAGTGCTTCTGTGGCTGCTTCCGCTAGCTACACGATTCGCACGCTTCGCGTGCTCAGTGCTTCTGCGGCCGCTAGCTACACTGTTCGCACGCTTCGCGTGCTCAGGGCAGCGCTGCTCCGCAGGATGGCCTGAGCTTGACACACAGACACACGTCACAGGTGCATCTTCTTTATAAGTAAAGATTGCTATAACGATATTACCCCTATAACGATACAAAATGGGCTGACCAATCGACATTTTCCATTCTATAACAATATCTAGCAGGGAATATGTAGAACCCACTATCCAGGTAGGGCAAGCTTCACTTGAAGTCACTGGGACATGATGAAATACAATGGGGGCACCAGCGGGCACCTTGCTGTGTACATAATGTGCATGTACGTCAGTTTTTATGATATGAAGGGTGTAAAAAATTAACAAAATCCATGCATTATGACGTATGTGTATGAAATGAACCAGTTACCCCTATAACAATATTACCCTTAGGGGCCGTCCGCAAATATCGAACTTTTTTCACCTAACGAATTATTTTAGTTTAGACCCAACCCCTCCCTCCCTCCCCCTCAGAACGTAAAAATTGTTGACATATACATGCATATACAACAAAAACCGCAAGTGTGTAACTGCTCCTATGGCCATGTACATGTATCGAACTTTTCTGAAACGAAATTGGTCAACCCCCTCCCATCCCATAACGAAATTATTTCGTTTCGTGAAAAAAAGTTCGATAATTGTGGACGACCCCTTAGGCCACCCAGAATTAATTCGTTGTTTCGGGTCACCCGACCGACCGTCTTTTTTCACCCGACCGCAATTTTTAATTTTTTTATAGTTTTTTTATAGCAAATGTGCATGACTAGACTATGTACACTCGCGACCCAAATAATAGCAATCCAGACATCGACCTCAGAAGCAGCGGGACAGGATGCAGCGCTTGGTGACGACGTAACCGTTGTCTTCTATCTCCGATCCGCAGTCGGTCCTCCTGAAACAGCATCAGCTCCGCCACTGCGTCGCTCATTGACAAGTTTCAAGGTGAGAGCTGCTCGTCAGACTCGTTTGCCAGCGAGGCCAATATCTGGTCCTGGAGAGGACCTGGATCTGATGGGACAATGGCTACGCTGGATCGACTACAGCCAGATTTGATCGACTGGCTTGATGGAGAAAAGCTATTCGATATGCACAATTGTACGTGTATGCACATGCCCGCAACTAAAATAAAAAATAAAAAAATAAATAAACCCGACCGACCGACCCTGGTACGGATGAGTGAAGTGACCCGAAACAACGAATTAATTCTAGGTGGCCTTATAACAATATTTCTTGGTCTGCCGCAAATATCGTTATAAGGGTAGGTCGACTGTATCTTCATTACAAAAGTTCGTCAATGGAGTGAACAGGTGGAGAGCTCGTGGCGTTGACAATGCCAATGGCTTTACAATGCAGGTTAATATAGCGTGCTGTCCAGGTCTTTGCTCTGTATGTAGGATGATGAAGACGAATACAATCTGGCGTTTGTCCATGTCTTTGTTCTTGATTTCATCTCTGTTTAGGATGATGCTGACAAATACAATCTGGCCTTTGTCCGCTCTGAGAACTGGACAGCGGCCTTCACCATGTTCCTGTTGGTCTTCCTCATATTTGCTCTGTCCACGCTTGCCATTGCCTACGTCTTGTGGACAATGGATCCGGGTTCGGACACTGTCATTTATCGCATGACCAACCAGCGCATCAAGATGGACTAATCTACTGTGCTTCTTCGCCTTGCTTCGCTGACTTCGTATGAAAATCTTATGTCGCCTTTGCTGCTGCATTGTGCTTTAGCATTCTAGATTCTTTTATGCTAATCAAACAAATTTCAAATTTCTGGTGCACACTATTTGTTGCAGAATTAGCACTTGTTTATCTATTTTATAACTAGGTGAAAAGTGACATTTTCCCAACCATCGCTTTTTCACGCAGTCATCCTTTACTGGTTACGAATCGACCTCTCATGAATTAAAAACTTACAATCGGGGGGAGCAGGCAGGCATAGTGGGATGGTCTAAGACCATGATTGAGAAACAGAGGGTACCAGGTTCAAGTCCTGCTTGGAAGCGGAAGGATTTTTTCCAGCCGTGCTGCGACCCACAGTTAATTGGGAACTCGTGGCCTGGCACGAGGAAAACATGGATGCAGTGAATGGGATTTTCGGTCTTTGACCACTTGCTGGTGAGCTGATCTACTCACCTCCCACCGCTTTAGGAGCTGCATCTGCGCCTTGATCCTTGAAGGATGCGTAAAACCCAGCTTCAAGCCGAATCTCACGCGAACCGTGAATTTTTATTTTTTAAATCGGGGGTATGCACTTATACAGCTGGTAAATTTGTATTCGCCACAGATGGCAAAACTAGTTTCTGTGTCCTAGAAATCCCCTATCCCTCATTGGCCACCCCTATCTATTCCACAAAAAAACCATGGCTGAATTTTACTTTGAAGTAGCATCTGACAGGGCGATAATCTCAATCCTGAATGGGTAAAGTATATACAGGGGTTTGAAGGTTTTAGGGGGAGAAATATGTCTGTAGTATCATTGATCAAGCATAGATTTCTGTAGAAAAAGAAATATAACCTGATCACACAAATCTGTGAATAGAAAAAAATCTGATATGTAAATTGTGAATTTAGTAGTATACCAGTAGAGTATCTATATCAGATACTGACCGGGTGGTACATTGCAAGTTGGGGAATCAAGTTGTAGTTCGTGCGTACATGCAAATCTTACCAGGATGTAAATAATATAGTACAAGTCTACATTCAAGTTTTAAACATGACAGCAGGGTTCATCAAGCATCACACACCCGGTCACACGAATACTGCCGTATCGCTTCACAGCGGGCTATGCACCTACACATCCG
Organism: Sycon ciliatum; assembly: GCF_964019385.1. NCBI lineage: Eukaryota > Metazoa > Porifera > Calcarea > Leucosolenida > Sycettidae > Sycon > Sycon ciliatum. The sequence goes on from NC_088644.1 coordinate 5,316,251, forward strand.
CCACTACTTGCTGGAGTGGGACGGTAAATTCCGCCGTAGTTTAGATGTAGCATCGCAACGTGTCTGCGTACGTGTAAAGCGCATGCACCAGAAATCCAAAGCCTGGACGGTCCTCGGGTGACAGAGCCCAGCACCGTGCCATGATGGCGAAACTGTCCAACAGATTAAAAGCAAAAATAAAATCAGTTTTACGGTGCATGCGGGCGAGAGTCACCAGGCATACAATGCACATGTAGGTGCAGCTCAGATCGAGCAAATTGGTGACAAACGGAAAACACATTTGTGTTGCTCAATATGGGTATCTGGCAGGCAACGTTCACCGTCATGTGTAAAGCAGCCCCGCACCCTGTCACTCGGGACCGCAGCTTAGTCAACATCTGCACAATTGCAAATCACGGCACAGATATCGAGCAAGAGACTGGATTTCACTTGCCGGCACTGTAAAACGTAATATTCAATATCACTGGAATCATGTTTGTTGTGCTTGGGTTAGACTTAGAGTACAGGACAACCAAGACACAGCCCGGTATACAGCTGTACTATGAGTACGAATAAACATCAGTTGAGCTGCCGCACTTCACAGAACGATGTGACTCACAGTTCGAATGGACAACGCCGCGGCTGCTGAAGCCGGTGGCCGTTGCGCAAGTGTTGCGAAAGATCCAGCTCATCCACGTCCTCGAAGGGCAAGCTACCCAGTGTCATGATTTCCCACATTGTCACTCCAAACGCCCACTGTTCACAGAACACAGGATGAATGCAGGATAAAACACCATGACCCTCGGTTCATTAGGACAAAGACCTATTGTCCTCCACAATGCTGTACTTGCAATGGAAAAGGCCACTGTGTGCTGGTTAGTGGTAAAATGCCAAGTATTCGGCTGCTGAAAATTCAAATTTTTCGAAATGCTCTGCAAAGGAATTCTTCGAGAATATTCGTTGAATTCATTCCACCCCTATTGGTTACTATGGTAACTGGGTTCACCTGGTGCATTCATACTGCTCACATTGCCTCACAATAAAGAGTTTCGCATCGCGTCACAGCTCAGTGACAAAGCAAGTGGTTGTTTCGTAAGCATTGAGCAGTACTTTTGGCCAAATTCATCAGAAACAAGCTGCTCGAATTCACAGAGGTCCCTAATGAAACAGAGTGACTAGATAAATCGTGTACAGATCAAGACCTCAATCCAAGTGACTCACCGCGTCGCTGCTGCCTGAGAAATGACCATCTTCAATGCACTCCAGCGGCATCCATTTCAGCGGCACCTTGGCATGTCCAAAGTTGAAATGGTAGTGATATTCATTGGGATACAGGTCGCAGGAGAGAGCGGCGTCGCCAATACGAACCTCCAGGTTGGGCAATACACTACACAAACCACAGATATGTATACATACACGCATACACATTCACACATTATTAATCAAAAACAAAACCTTCTCACATGCACATGCAGGTAATTATACATTATGGTGCCCACACACACGTGCTACTTCTAATTGCATCAATGCAAGCAACGCGACACATTCTATTTTCCTTTAGTAGCCATTTCTCGACCAGCCTAAATCCCTTGTAAGTAATAATCCTGCAAGTTGTTCTGCCACCTCCAATACCGCTCGCCTATCCCAATCAGTATAGCCGGTTGTAAAGCGGACGTGCATGCGGACAATACTTTACTTATCCCCACCTGACCTACCGGTATAATATCATGTCAAATAATTATTATTAGTAGTAAAAGCATGTCCGCGTAGGTGGCGGGGGTGCCACTTTCGCTTATGCCATTCAGGATTGATGTCTGAAGAGTAATACAATACAATGAAATGACAGAAATGACCCATAGAAATACAAGGTCAGACTCTGCACAACTACTTACACACAGTTCCTGGTGGCGACGTCCTTGTGCACAATGTTCCTCTTCTCCAGATGGCGCAGTCCACGAGCAATCTGTGCTGCCATCATCACTAGCTGCGGTGTGGACAGCATCTGTAAGGCAGCACGCAATTGCATACAAGGTTAATTAAGAAAGAATAGAGCACCCCAACGAGTTCAGAGGCTCCGCTGCAGCCACACTATCTTGATGATATACGATATCACCACCACAACTCGGCATCAGTTGCTGCAAGAAGCATCTCTGTTCTTCAAAAAACGAATATCATTAATATTCAGCCTACGTAAACTTCTGGAAGGAAACAATCGGAATAGTAATGAAGCTCCACCTGGATACTCGATATATATTCGCTTGCACGTGCAACAAACTTCCACGAATCCACACAGTGATTGGCTGATTGAGTGCTCTGCTGGTTTGTATAAAATCACGTACCTTTCCACCAGCTCGTCCCACTGATCCATTCCCGGCATCTGTACTGGAGTCGCGGATGCCCGCCACCCGCCGCGTGTGCAGAAGAAGGTCTTTGAGAGACTTCTGACCCGGTACCATTGGGAAGATCAGAAACGGCGGCACGGGTACGCCGTTAGTTGCTGTCGACGCAAAGCAGATACCGACAACGGAATGCACGTACTTATGCACGGCACCCTTCAACACCATGGCTTCAAAGGCAAGTCGCTGGATTTCATCCTGATGAGCGCTCTCTGCAGATCAAAACAACATCAAACAAGAGTGCTGAATACATATTGTATAGAACACAGTTCTCTGGTGGCAAGGTATCCATGGTTTTACAATACATTATTGGTAGGTAATTATAAGAAAATAGCAAGGCGAAGTTCGCTGTGTTTCTTACAGAGCACTCTGATGCATTGAGCTGTTTTAATAATGCTTCGTTGCTCACTGGACTTCCTGCGATAAGTTTGGCAAGCGACTCTGAGCTCTGCTGATGAGACATAACAAAGTCGCAGCAGCTAGCAGTCCGGAGATTGAGTAAGAAACGATATCCATGTATACCAGAGGAAACAAACATGCTTGGAATATGCATGATGCATGGGACATCATAGCTTACGTGTTGATGTTTTCACAATGATTGGCAGTCGCTCTGGATAACCAAGAGTACCTTCAAACACTTGTCCGTAAGAACCTGCACAAAAGATGGAAGGAGACAGACAGGTTCAACATGCTATCAGGGATAACATGGCAACACTTCGGGGAAGATGGCAGCAAGCAATGCAGAACAAAAAACCCACCAGCTCTTTCCGGGAGCCTGCACTTGGTCTGGGCACGATCCAACAAGAACTCCACCAAACGTGTGAAGAAGGTTCATGAACTAACATTGGCTCCACAGAAAACATTCGCTTACAGAGCTTTCACAGGAATGCTTCGCCCTTTCCCGGACCTTTTAAATTCATCAAAATGGAATCAATAGGATACCGGGTCTAATCATCCTAACGTATCCCGCATGGCATCATCAGTGTCAGTCACTGAGTGTGCACAATAAGCACCCTGCCCCTCGAATTTGTATAATGCCTTTGTAATTGGAAAGCATTTGTGTTATTGTCAAGCGTACCTTGCTTCACAATCTGACCGATCTGGATGCGATCCTTGTCAATGATGCACCCGTGGAACACACTATGGTATTGCCAAGGGTAGGTAGCATGTACTGTTATCAGTGGTGCCACAGAGCTCATTGATTCATCTGAATACACACACACACGCACGCAAACACAAGGTATGGGAGACCAGTGCTGGTAAGCACTTGCACCTGCAACCCAAACACCAAGCTTCAGGCCAGACAGCTGGTGAAGAAGTAGAATTCTCGTTTGAGTTCCACAACCCGTAAGAGTGTGCTCTGCCGGCCCATTCGTTCTAGAATAAGAATAGCGTCAAATCTTTCTCATCCAATGATAGAGATTCATGACACAGAGGTTGGGACAAGACAAGACAAGACCTGCATGGATTGGAAGACATTAGCAGGGATTCCAACTGTCTCAAGACAAACCTACATTATGAACAGTGCAATCTTCATTCCATTTGCAAAAGAAAATGCTTCCCTCACCATGAATCCATGCAAACACAATACTTGTACGCTAGAAAGGACTTTACATATCGATGCGTGCCTGAAATACCATCAGTCTAGGAATACAGGCTAGGAACTGGAATATCCCAATACCTGAATTGAGCGACGCAGGCCTAGTCGGATCAGACATAGTCATTAACTTGGAGCCATCTGGACCCTCGCCATTGTTCTCCGCATCAACCCCATCCTCCTGGTGGCTGCCATGTTCATCATCTTCTCCCTCTTCTCCATTACCAGCTGCATGCGCACCACCAGTTACTCCCGAAAGAGTTGATCTGGAAAGGTGTACAGCCATGACGTTATAGTACAGAAATAGCAAAGTATCTTACTAGCATTGACACGAGATCAACTTGAACACACTACAGCCTATTTTGAAATAGATAAGCTTTTGTTCTTTTGCTAAAACCCGAAGATGTCTGAAAATATCACAATTTCCCTACACAGGTCTCCTGGGAATGGGCTCGTGTTGATTCTTTCAAGTCCTTGACACTGTGGAGCAGAATCAAATTGGAATCCTGTCAGGTTTTATCAAGTTTGGCCAGGTTTAGCATGGCCCAATATGTGAAATTGAAGGTCCAAAACCCGAAGAACTACATGTACATCAAAACTGGGTTTAAGCCCAACTCCAGTCCAATTCGGGTTTGAAAAGCCAGGAGTTCAGTATTTCTGGATATACATGTACTGAAGTCTTTCCCCGTAACTGGCATGCGTACTGGCATACGTACAAGCACACGGCACACAAGCAGCTGCTGCTTACCGCTGTGTGATCACGTTGGACTGGACATCTCCATAAGACAGACTATCCTGCTGCCGGACTTGGCTGTGTAGTTGGTTATTCGGCACATTGCTGTTCGCGCTGGCGGCATTCTTGGACTTGCCATTCGCCGCTCGCTTGCTGCTGTTGGACGCAACATGCACAATGTTGTCGTCGGCGTTGAACTCGACTCTGGGAGAGTTCCGACGTCGTCGCTTGGCACGCTTAGCACTGCGCTGGCACCAGAGGTAGATAAGAATAGAGAACACAACTGTTGCTATGAGCCCTACTGCTGCAATGCCCGCAGAGTATTTGGTTATTGCCGGCGTTTCTCTGCTGGGTGGGGTGAACCCTCGGAAGTTTGGCCGCGTCTCCACATCCTCGCCGGCCTCCTGTGTGGTGGGCTGAACTGTGGGTGCTGCCGTACCTGAAAGCACAGGAGAAAATCAACAGGGATTCACAGGACCGAATATGGTGAACATTTTCGTTCACAATCACAATCACGTGACACTAGCCGGCGAACAGGTGATGCAGGCGATAGGTAGCCACGGTGACAATAAAGGGGAAAAACCTAATCCATGGGTGGGTGTTCTTGTACGCTACACAGGGGGAGTACTCCAGCTAAGCTATAGGAAGACATAAGTACAGGGCAGCCTTACCGCAGGCTCTGCGGATGAACATGTGAACTTCAGCCGTGGGGTGCCGTTGTGGCGATATCACCAGCGGCTCAACACTGACGGTGAGCCGGATCAGCTGTTGTCCACGGCCAACACAGCGCATTGAAACATTGAATTCTGTGTAAGCACAAAGCATAACATTGCAAAAAGCAAGTGCATGTGTGAATGGACAGTAGGCAGTTGGCAAGTGAAGGAGATTTCAAAAAGGAAAGACTGTCATTTCCTTTTAAATGGGCTTATATCATTCTATTTGTGCATAAGTGTGCAGACCAATGTACCATAAATACAATGGTGCTTTGTACTATGCTAACATTTCTTCCTTTTCTCCCACACTGATGTTCAATACAAACAGCTTTTTCAAGGCACGAGTTACCAATATAAGTTCTTGGGCTGAAACATCTCTGCACCTCATTACAGCCTATGTCGCCCTACATGATTGCATCTGTGTACGGGCATTACACTGTATCCAAACGTAGATTTTGAAAACAGGTAAACAAAAAACCTAAGCCAGAGACTAGCCTATTGCATTAGGAGGTAAATAATTTCTCTTCTTCATGCTGTGCATTAGGTTTTGTCAGTTCCCCCCCCCCCCCCCCCCCCCCCCAGAGATTGGAATGGCATGCGACATATTACTTGTACAAAATGGGGTAGTGCTAGTGCCTGCCAACCAGTCCATCCAAGGCCACTAAACCAGTGGTGGAATGTGGAACTTTGTCATACCCAGTGCCAGGCTTCATCTCACCTCAACAGGCCACTGCCAATTTCAAGGAGCAGTGCAAGCCTGACAACAATAAGCCCCAAGTGGACTACTCGCATTGACATGGTGACATCCAGGGAGCCTGAAAAGCTATCCAATGCACATTCCGATGGAGATTCTTCACAGGGCAAGGCTGTGCCAGTGGGTACTAGACACTCCTTACTATAGTACTAGTGCCAAAGTCCCATCATGTCTACCAAGTAATATTAGTTAGATGGTTAGGACATGATGTGATCAGGGAAGGTATGACAGCTAGTCACCAAAAAAACTCCACTGGAAGCATTACATTCACACCTGTTTCATGTTTGAATAATGAGTTTTCAGGGTATCAGTAGCAGCAAACACGTGCTCTACACATTTGTAAGTTCCTATACATGTAAGGTAAGGCCGCTTGGTACGGTCATTACCAACCATGACATTTTCCAATGCCAGTCACACATACATGTACGTGCACACACACATGTATTAGGCTACACACACACACACACACACACACACATGTGTATTAGGCTACATACACATGTACACGCAGTCACATGTGCCGGCCCTTGATCACGACGAAGAGGATTGAGGGGAACCACACACCCCTGGCCTCTCAACTAGCCTTGCCGGAACACATACTCCTGCTTCACCTATGCTCAACAGGCCGAATAGCTGCGGGGTCATTAGCAGCTTGTGCCAACCACTGCCTCGACCGGCCCACTCAGCAGGCAAGTATTACTACTACTATTTTGTTATGCTCCATCACTCTGCCTCCATATTATCACACATGGAGTTGGACAAACCTAAGCCCCATATCTGCATCTACAGTAGTAGTGCCAAAAGCCCAAATCACCCGCACCCCAATACATATTCAGGAAAAGTGCATCTAGCTCCCTTGAGAGTTGAGTGTCTCTTGGGTAAACTGGGAGCATTCCCTTTAGAGTTGAGTGTCTCTTGGGTAAAGGGAGCACGTCCACTAATTAGCACACCTGCTGCCCAGGACTATGCACAATGATTACTATGACTGCAAGTAAAGCATCTGCTAGGCACTGAGCATGTGCAGCAGATGCAGTTGCTCAAACGCTCTAAGGGCCACTTTCAACCACTTTACGGGTTTTTACCCAACTGCGCATTGCTCTCTCTCCTGGAACACAAGTCACCCTTCCACTTCAAAGTACTCTAATAAACTCAATAACTGTGTTCACCCTTGGCTAATGTCATTACAGTTGCGCTACCTTCAGCCGCCTTTTCTCTCCAGTACATGACCATACATCCTGCTTTCTATACGCAGGGCGTCCCAAAAATGGTCAATGTTCCCCTATTAGGCAGTACACACATTTAGAATGCAATAGCATGCAATTACATCTACATGAAGGCAGTGTACTGTTGTGTGTGTGTTCACATGTAGGATTGAAGGATAAACAATTACATAGCATGAAGCTAGATCTGATAGCAGGACTAGAGCCTGCAGAGAGTGTGTCTGTGTGTGTGTGTGTGGGGGGGGGGGGGGGGGAGAGAGAGAGGGGAGAGATTCCTGAATCAAGATGACTGTTCACTACCATTACATCAATGTGCCTCCATGTTGCCATTGTTGGCTCCATGCTGCCTCCATGCTGCCTCCATGTTGCCATTGTTGGCTCCATGCTGCCATTATTGGCTCCATACTGCCTCCATGTCCAACCACCAGCCCACTGCTGACACTGCTGTGACATTATCATGATGGCACGCTGGCTAGGATAGTTCTTCTCCGTCACACATGTATGTACAATCAGTCATACAAGACAAGTTAGTTCGAGAGGACCGTGCACTTCTATTTTGTGCAGGTCAGACTTGCAGCGACGTGGACAGGAGGAAAAAATGCACCCTGACGCCATGCGTGCGCAGGCCACAGCCACAGGCAAGGGATGTAGTGAGCAATCTCCATGTCATTGTCCAGCCCGGAGGCTCGGGGTATGCGCAAAGGTTGAAGGCGACACCGCCGTGTAGCGTGTACGAACAAGTAACAGTGAGATACGGATACAAAACGCGTTCCAGGATCATAGCACTGTAGTCTTACAGACACAAACTGACAAAGCAGGTACAACCTGCATGCACGCTCGCACACAAGCACCGCTCGAGAGACGTCTCTCACTAGAATACGTCCTATCTCTTACCTCCTTTGGCTCTGGCTTCCTCGTCCAGCGGGCGTCCACTGGCCGCGATCAGTGCCTGCTTGGCACTCAGTTTGCTGGCTGTGAGGCTCTTGGAAGCAAGGCCAACGGTCGTGACGTGAACGTCCACAACCCCTTGCCCTTCGACGGCGGCTGTCAGCGAGACACTCAAGCCATCCAGGGTGCTTTGGCCAGGTAACTGCAGCCATGGCACACACAATCATACCCAGTCAAAATGCACACACACGCACACACGCGCAAGTACAGTGAGTGACACAACACAACTGCAGAAGGTAACCATCAGGAGGTTGGGAAGGTGTTATCTTCGAGCGTGCAAAATGACGGACATGAGTCACGACCTCGATTACAAAATGAGTACGAGTGATCATACCAACAAGCTCGCCAGGAGTCGCTTCTTCGAACAGCAGGTGGGCTGCCTGCCGCACGGTATGCAGCTTCAAGGCCATCGCCTGGAAAAAAATATTGATGGTAGTCGTTCTCCCTCCCAAGTTTCTACAAGTCATGCTCTCGACGAAGAACAACACAAGTGCCGAGTGGCACACGTACTACTGCCTACAAGTGGCGTGTCTGACTGATACGATTATCAGTATTACAGTACATGCACCCCAAGGAAACCAGAACTCGACTTACCGAAGATGAGCCCGAGCTAACAATCTTCGCAACGACTTTGATGTTCGGGCTCGCACTAGTGTACGTTTTGCCTTTTGCGAACATGATGCTTCCATCCTTCACTTCTGTTCGCCCACGATTGACCAGGAACAACTTCTTGAACCTGGCATCGTTGCGGGGAAACTCCACTGCAACACACAGAGGACACACCAGAAGAAATGCACAACCTCACTCGCGGTTCGGCGCATGGCAGGTGGCTGGCGGTGGAGCGAAGGCGGAAAGCACACATGCCGTACCGAAACAAGCAAAACTTCAGCAAGTGCAGAAGGAAACTCGAACACTGACAGACCACTCATTAATATTTCCATACCCACCACACACACACAGCACACAAATACGGTGGCAAGCACAATACAATCCCTACTACTAAGTGTCTTGAAGGATACGTGATCAAAAGGACAAACGCGGTACATCCAACCGTCGCAGCCGATAGTCGTGCAAAACAAGACCGAAGGCTCGCTACTCACAAAAGGACAGAGAAGTCTTCTGCGGAAAGTAGACCTGAACTTTGTCAGGGAACCCTACAGCCGAGCCATCTTCTCCTTGCGCCTGAGCATGGCAGCAGCAGAAGCAAGCTGCAAAAAGCGATGCGAGAAACGTTACACCAGCCTGCATGACGCCAGGCGGATGGTGGTTGTCGAAACTAGCACGACTCCGCTGCGCAGCTTGATCAACACCAAGCCGCTGGAAATCTAACAGCTCGGCTTCAGCCGTTGTCCACGGCCAGGTCGCTCATAACTCTACCCTCAAGCAGCTACCAGCACAATAGTCCCACGGAACGATCCTACGGAAGATCAAGGCAACCTGCTTGGCGTTGTTTCACCTGCAATCCCAGTCAGAAAAATGCGTACAACACACTAATGTGACACAGACTCAATAGTAACGCGGCACCCGCCCGCTCTTTGCATTTGCACTGGGAGAAAGAAAGAAGAAAAATGGAGGACGATAGGTTCGACCACCCGCCGCTCATCTCATGCTCAGCCGCACTCACTGACGGTCGGTCATCACTGCGCCTAGTCTGGTGGTCTGCCTCTGCAGCAGGTGCTAGCCCGCACTACACAGCTACAGCTAGCTACCTACCAAGGTCAGACAGCCTGAGACAGTACTCAGTAGCACTAGCAGGGAGTCATAAACCAGTCGGCAGTGGCAGTACTCCCAGTAGGCGGACAACCATACATACCTGCATATGCCCATGCATGCAGTCGACCAGGTCTACCCGTAGTCATGGTAGTGCCGTAGTTCTACACCATGGATGGCATGGTACACGGCCGTGTCGGCACTGCAGTCTGAACGTAACCGTTATGAACAAGGGCCGACCGTTCCGCACTGATGCAGTGATGGAACAGGTTCAGTGCCAGTGCATGGTTGTTGATCGGCAAGGCAGAGCAAACCTGCATAGCAGAGAGTCACTGAGTCAGTGCATAAGCATAGGCCATGGCATAGGTATGCTGCATCACTGCATGGCTGATGAGTGATGTACATGTACAATCTGTCAATCATTGTGCCCTGGCCTTAGGCTTAGGCCTTAGTACTTACCTTAGAAGGCTTAGTGGGTACACATAATCATTGCTAATGAGTAATGTTGCAATTCTCATAATCATTTTCTAAATCAATTTTGATGTTCTCTGTTTCCATCCTATGCTCTGTTCGTGTGTTTCAATACTAAAAGTTAAAACACGTTTCAGTCTGTACACGAGTACAGGCAAGTACATGTACATGACAATTGTACATAGTGTGACTGTCATCTCCTTTATTGCTGAACCCACAAAATTAATTGTGATACAGATTGTTAACCATTCGAGGTAACAGAAAAAGCCATGTACATGATTGTACACACTACTACACAGTGTAGCAGTACTGCACGTCATGGCAATCATGGCAGCAAGAGAAGGAAAGGGGAGGCGACCAGTCAGCTGAGTGTATGCAACTGACCAGGATATGTCAGCAGTGGGGAATGGCGGCATCTACACAAAGTCTTAGCAGGCAACGTGCCTTCAATGATTGTAAATGCACTACGTATGGCTCAGTTCACTAGCTTCTTCCATTGCTAAAATAATTAATCTACATGTAAATGACACCCTCAGCTTCACCATCAATCATCAATCTGTTGCGTTTCCGGTTTCACCCAGTCGGCAGAGCACGAGGGTACAGTAATGGGTAATGGTTATCATACGGAATTGCACACTTATTCAGAGAGAGAGAGAGAAAGAGTTCTCAGGTAATACACTGTAGTCTAGCATGAAACTAATCCCGTACTAGTCCGTAGGAAACTAGAAAGGCAGCAGCTTTTATAGCGAAGGTAGAGAACTAAGGTTGGTAAGACAAGGATTACGAAATCATCCTTCTACAAGTTCTAGAATAGTGGAGAAGGCAAACCTAGATCATCATTGCTATACATGTAGATGAAGTGAGCATTGCGTAACAATGACTAAGCGAGGTGTTCTAGAAGGTGAGATATGCAATTTAGTCTGCAGCATTACTCATCAGGCATATTACTGTAAGGTATGGAACATTCCGGAATCAACGACGTGATTGACTAACTAAAAGGAAGTGGTAGAAGTACTAGTTCTAGAAGTGCTGACAACAAGGTTACAAGCATGGGAGATCTAATTATAGCTTATGACGAGGCTTACATTTACGTGCATGTACTACAGTGCTAGTAGTCGCAATCCAGTCATGTACATGACATGTCATAATGTATGCAGTTCTACCCTAACACAGCTCTCCCCTTTGCGGGCGCATGTCCACATGCGAATTAAAATGTAAACGGGGACATGTACATGAATAGCAGTAAAGAGAAAGAAAACGCAAAGCGGTACTAGTGGCAAGATATCAAATCACACGAAGAAAGAAAAAGAAAGAGTAGCGGGCGGGGTGGGAGACTTCAGAGGGAGTGGGTGAAATGAGGAATGATGAGTGTGTGTAGAAGAGCTGGATTGTTGGAAGGAACTGGCCATATGATTGTATTGTAGCTGTGGAGTGTGGCACGGGTGTATGTGATGATGGATTCGTGTAATGTAAATTGTAATCATGGATTGTCATGTGTGGCAGGACAGTATGGCTTTGGTAGACTGAGAATAAAGTAGGGACCCTGTGTGTAAGATGTAAATGTGTGAAGGACCTGTCTCTCTGTGGAGCGGTAAAATGTGTACATGTATGTTCACGTCTCAATTTGGACGGTGAAAAAGGAATGTGTAAAAAAATCGCGTCTCTCTTGGGGACGGGAAAACTGGGAAAGTATACTCGCTCATCATGTGGCGGTATATCATGTTACATGGATTTGTGAGTTGCGTGCGTGCGTGCAGGGTATTCATTATTTTTGCGTCTGTTCAAGGGCAGGGACTGGTGACTGCTGATCCAGCAAACTGATTGCATGGTCTGTATGTGGTTGACATGGTCTGTATGGGTAATGAAGATGCTAGGAAGCTGTGTTGTCACTTGAGAAAGCTGTTGTTGTGCTTGAGTGTGGCCATTGTAAAACGTTGAGTGATCCAGAACTACATGTAGTTACAGTACTGTGTACTGTGTACGGTATGTAAGATAGACATTTGATAGAATGATGGGGCTGGGAGTGGGATGGGTTGAATGATGCGACTTGAGAGTGTGAAAAAAAAAGACTGGAACAACTATGCCTATGGTAGCGGAAAGACAGCGAATAAACGAGCGAGGGATAGCGTAGTTTGTATGATCGGGTTGGCACAGTGAAACGACTTACTAGATATTTCCGTAGATGTGGTTGAAGAGTTTCTCGTAGTAGGTTCAGGAAGGAGAATCAACGTTGACAGACACGGCGTGCGATTGGTCAGACCTAGCGCTATGAGGTAGGAGATTGTCCACGTACGCAGCATAAGCCTTCATATCATCTTGCGAATCTTCGTGCTTACGCGCTGGCCATGTTACAGCATTGTTGACACTAATGACAGCTAGACATACCACTAGAGTGACGAAGAAGACTGGGACGAACTTCATTTTGACGAATGGAATTAGGAGGAGAAAAACTTGTGCAAGAAAATACTGGCTACGATTGAATACGGAAATCTCAGGTCGTCGTGGGTTCGGAACCGCTGTTGGGCGCCAAATGTTGCGTTTCGGTTTCGCTCAGTCGGCAGAGCACGAGGGTACAGTAATGGGTAATGGTTATCATACGGAATTGCACACTTATTCAGAGAGAGAGAGAGAAAGAGTTCTCAGGTAATACACTGTAGTCTAGCATGAAACTAATCCCGTACTAGTCCGTAGGAAACTAGAAAGGCAGCAGCTTTTATAGCGAAGGTAGAGAACTAAGGTTGGTAAGACAAGGATTACGAAATCATCCTTCTACAAGTTCTAGAATAGTGGAGAAGGCAAACCTAGATCATCATTGCTATACATGTAGATGAAGTGAGCATTGCGTAACAATGACTAAGCGAGGTGTTCTAGAAGGTGAGATATGCAATTTAGTCTGCAGCATTACTCATCAGGCATATTACTGTAAGGTATGGAACATTCCGGAATCAACGACGTGATTGACTAACTAAAAGGAAGTGGTAGAAGTACTAGTTCTAGAAGTGCTGACAACAAGGTTACAAGCATGGGAGATCTAATTATAGCTTATGACGAGGCTTACATTTACGTGCATGTACTACAGTGCTAGTAGTCGCAATCCAGTCATGTACATGACATGTCATAATGTATGCAGTTCTACCCTAACAAATCATCCTAGTTTGTTGGTTTTCCCGCCACGGCATGTGTGTCATATCCAACCGGTTAACCACACCCCACAGTCTCTTGTCTCTTGTCATGCTGTCCGCACCGCGTACCGGTAGTAACAACTCGATCATGACTAGGAGGAGGTGTTCGGATTTTAGGATGTAGTAAGTAACTTGTAGTATAGGGTCGGGACGTCCGGATCGCGGACACAGATTGCCAGCCAGTCGGCCCGCTGTCAAGTACATCATCATTGTTGACGCAACCCCTAGCCCTCCTTCCCCATCGCCGCCTAATCCTTCTTGGGTCGACAACTCGACAATCATACATGGTTAGGTGACTCCAACGACGAGTCCGAGATACATACTACATAGGGTAACAGGGTTCGCTTCTTTTGCACGTACCAGCCCATACCTACCGTGCGCATGTGGCATACCGCTATACTCATGATACCAGGATAGGCTGTGGTATGCCATGGCATGGGTACGAAAACATCACGTGAGACGGTTATCAAGTTAGTTCTGCGGCTACAGACAGTTTTGTTGGCGTTTGTTTAGTTTCTTGATTTCATCAGAATCCGCCCTATGACTGAGCTAACCAGCTTGGGAGACTACTCGTACTTATACCGGTATGTGCCAAGATTAGATGTGAATTTTGTTATTGAAACGGAACAAGGAGCGTCAATTCTTGTGCCAAAGTCATGAACAGGCATTCGAAGAAGAAACAACTATCGCCGACTCTTGTTGTACGTAGCTAGCTGCTTCTGAGGTGAAGTAAATTGGCGACAATCCGGACCCAAGTAATGACCTGAGCTTGAGGTGAAAATGTCGTTGTCACTGGGCATATTGTTCAGTCTCTCTAGTGCATTGTTTGTCCAGGGTCTCTCTCCTCTCCGTAGCCTGCAGGATGCGCCATGCCGTGGCGAATATCAATGGCAAACTGGATATTTGCCTAGCGACCACGACGTTCAGCCGCCCACCGATATGACGGTGGAGCAAGCCAAAGCAAACTGTACCAGCATCGCAAAGTGTGTGGGAATCACCTATGTTGGTTCAAACTCTACACAGTCCAAAGTACACGTATTCTTCAAGTCGATAGAGGGTCCGATAACAAAGAGTGCCAACTGGTCAACATGGACGCAACACTGTGTGCCATCCCCGCCAGCGGACACGATTGAAATAGGTGGTGACTCCAACTTGGTTATTCGCCTCAGGCAGGATTACTACACCATTCAGAATTTGAGTCGTGTGCAGCCAGCCGCGGATAGTCTCTGGTCGTTCACACGACCGGTTACCACTTCATCCGCCAATCCAAATATGGCTATACTGGGAGACATCACCATTCGTGTTCAGAAAGAGTCTGAAACGGACAACCGTAGCTGGTCCTTCTTCAACTCGGCAGCCATGACTGCCAATGCAGAACCACTGAAGGTTGAATCTCCAACCTTAGCTGCTCAAGACATCACAGCACTGCTAAACACTTCATCAGCAGATAGCTTGCCCGTGCAGGTGGTGAGGGCTTATGAAAAGTCCTCCGACGGCAAAGCAATGATAATGCGTTTCAACGTCACATGCGTTGCAGACGAGGCTGTGCGACTTGGCGGGGTCGGCTTTGCACTGCCGGAGAGTGCCGGCAATCCCGGCAAGGATATCGATGCAGTCGTCTGGAACGACCCACACATCGGCGGACAGCACGGCTTTGTGGAGTTTGTACGCATAGCTGGTGACCACGCCACGCTGTTAGTTGTGCCCGGTGATCCACTGACCACGCCATTGCAGGGCTGGAGACCTATGCTGGAGGATCAGGGCCACGGTGATAGCTGGGAATGGATGCCCTTAACCAGTGCCTGGGCGGCGGACTGGGCAGAGAACACACAGTTCCCTTTCCTCAACATCAGCAATGCGCTAGCTAATATCTATCCGGAGTTTGCTGTCAATCCACAGACACCGTGGCCATCGTGTACGGGGCCTCGCGGAATGCCCAAAGTACCAGCTGCAAAGAATCCATGGAACAAACCTACAGAGTTGGTGCTGAAGCCGAAAGAGACAGTGTCGTTTGCCCTACGATTTCAACTTGTGGGTGGTGGAGGACCACGCAATCGCAACAAGGCCCTAGAGACTATGGGCGAACCTGTGATACACGGTGTGCCGGGATATGTCCTATCAACAGAGATGAAGACTGCTGCTTTGTTTGTGCTTGCACCCACCGACAGAACAGTGAACAATGTTGTTGCAGAGCCAATAGACCAAGCCAGTATTGCAGTGGGGAAAGGCACTAGGACTGAGGGTGGATTCATGCACTATCCAGTCAGCGGTGCAGGACGAGGGCGGGTCCGAGTCACAGTCACCTACTCCGATAAAACATCATCTGAAGTGCACTACTACATCTTACCGCCGTTCACGCAGCAAGTCTCTAAACTGGGGCGCTTTTACGCCAATGTGACGTGGCTCCCTCGCGACTACCCGGACCCCTTTGGCCGTTCTGCGTCGGTCATGCCCTGGGATAGATCTATGTGTGACGATGGCAATGTATGTGGACATGTCCTGCAGGATGCCCGTGCATATGACGTGGGTCTAAGCGATGATGCCGGTGGCTCTGGCCCGCTGGGCATGGCCTCCAAAGTGCGAGCATCTCCAGACCAATTCGAGGTGTCACGAATTGATGAGTACATTCAGTGGACGTTGTATGGATACAAGCCGGACACAGCCAAAGCGCCATACAAATCACTGCAGATCCAAGAGGGAGATGAAAGCGTGGACAACAATACATGGAATGGCATTCGCATGACCATGTTCTACTACTCAGACGCCGGCTCACCGAGCAACACTTCCTCCGGACATTTCCCGTACAAGTACACGGAGGCCGACAAATGTCACAAGCCGTTCGGCAGTCCGGTATGGTGTATGTCGGAGCACATGGCCAATGCAACGTACCGTGGATTCAACTACCCACACCAGGTAGCATCATACTGGGCGATGTATCACGTAGCCCGGCACTACGACAGACTGAAGACGCGCATGCCATGGCACTGGTATCTGGAGAGAGCAGCTAAGACCATACTGCAGCTCGGAACACCAGGAGTTGGGTTCATGGACGGCACGGTGTTCCGTGAGGTGCTGAATGCGCTCAAGGTCGAGGGAGCGGGGAACACCACGATGGCCAACTACTCACAACGGCTGGACGCCAACATGAAATCACGCCAGGACCGCTGGCAGTTCGACCCTCATCCGTACGGCTCAGAATTCGCCTTCGACACCACCGGCCAAGAAGAGGTCGTCGTGTGGAATATCTACTACCGCAACGAGACGGCAGCTAAGAATGTAGTGGACCATGTTCTGTCCTACATGAGATCTTCTCCCACCTGGGTTTATAACGGTGGCACACGATCCTGGGGAGATGGAGGCAACAATGGGAAATATTTGCCCAACTTTGGAACCGGTCTGGACACGCGTGGCAACATGCACTACAGAGCCGGTCTGAACATGATACCTCTTATCGAATGGTATCGTCTTCATCCCGACGAGCTTTTTCTGCTGGAAATTGCCATGGGAGCTATTTCCGGACAAATGGGAAACATTGATGAAAGTGGAGCACCCAGCATGATGTGGCATGCATTCCCCTATGTGATGGACTATGACCCGCACTCTGGAGACTTTGGTCTTGGATTCTTTGGCCATAGTCTGGAGTCGGGCCTCTACTACGTAGAAGACAAGAGTTTGGGCACACTGTGTTACTTATGTGATGTCAGTGTTAGTGGCAACAAGGACGGCGACGGAGCTGGGAATGGAACTGTTAGCATCCTTCCGCGTGACTCCTACCATATTAATGCATTCCTGGAACCGGTTGCTCTTTACATACAAGCTGAAGCCGGCACAATTGCCAGCTTGTCAGTGAACTTGCAGAAGCGCATGGCAACAGTCCAGTTCACTGAATCATCGGCAGAAGTTCATAATATGTTCTCGATGTTCCGCTTGAAGCTTACCAAGACGTCCAAGGACCGCCCAGGAAGTGGATTTGCCGTGGACGGAGCAGAGCTGGTGCGAGGGGCATTTGCAATCAAACCCAGCTCAGGCACAACCACGGCAACAATTACATGGTCATGAGGCACATTATCAAAATAACTTCTCATCATGGGAAAATGGGAAATCCATAGAAACTTGTGTGCAATGAGTTTCTTCCACTTTCGTTTTTTCTCTACTCTTCTTCACTACAGTATTTGCCATTCGGTGTATGCTTCCGCCGCAGAGAGCTGCTACTTCATTGCACGAAGCCACAACACTACGACTCGAACTGAGCTGGTCTCGCCCACAACCGTTCACTACAATAGTCTCGTCCACAATTGCACTAGACTAAGAGCTGGCCTCTTGCTCACATAGCATGCTAGAAGAGCTTCCAGACTTCACTGAACTCACATTGGAAGCTGCCGTGACCATGTTTTTGCTCAACTGACTTAGGCATTGGCCCACAGAGGCAGTCATTTTCTTCCCTTTTTCCTTCTACTTTCTCCATCACTGCCTAATTCGCTACCCGGCTTTATCGGTGCTAGTATGTTACAGAGATTTTCAGTTCCTCTCAAGTCATTTTAATGAAAAATTGAGAGTGCGGAATTGAGGTAGAGGGAGCTGGTATGAGCCACGTGTTGGCCCCATGCAATACTGACAGCCATGCAACTAGTGCGGCATGTAGTCATTGAGCCGGCCAGGCTCCGTGGATATCACACCAGTAGATCTCTGTGCTGAGCCTTCTGGCTCATGCAGACTTGCCAACATCACAAATTCACAATAGCAAAACACACATGCAATAAGTGCAGCTCCTAAAACCCATGAAAAGTTACCATCACTGTACAAAGAGGCCAACCGCAGAGTAGTAAACAAGACTGCAATGGCAGAAAAAAGCAATAGCAAAGACTCTACACGGCTTCTATTGCAACCCGTCCGGAACTAAAGAAATAGAAAGAGTGCTGTTTGAAGGACTAGGATAGAGATGAGAAGGAGAGCGCATATAATTTCATGGAGTGACAACCAGAGCTAAACCGCATGCGATCTAACAGTGCTAGACGAGACGAAAATACTACTATGCACTATGCAAGACATCCAATGATCGGGCTTATAAAAATATTCGGGCAAGACAAAAAAACCCAAGAACATCCGCAGTGCACAGCTGAATGGATAATATTCTCAAGGATGTGCCACCACAAACCTCTGCTGCGGCCAAGGAAAGAACACATGTACCATTGAAATATCCTTTTTGCAGTAAATTCCCAATGTCACCGGTCACAATGGCAAGGACAAACAGTCTTCTGGACCATGATAGTCATGCAGGCATAGTTTGTGTAACAGCTGCAATACTCTGGTGATGCGGATACAAAGAGCGATAAGTTATTATCGTTGACTTTTGCCGGTAAACTGGTCTTCTAAGGCTAACAATTATGACAAGGCTAGACATCGGCACTACAGAGACTCTCTCATCTCAGATGTATCCATAGTTTAAAAAAAGGCCTAAAAGTGACAGAAAATGTATGGTCACCAAAACATCTCCAGTAAAGAATGGTACATCAAAAACTAAAACTTGCACACTTGAAACGAACAATATTCGTAGGCTCACTCTAACACGTAACAGCGTACATGGACAATGGTCGTGACGAAGAATCTCTGGTGGAAGATACAATCAAAATCTCTGCTCAGATGCATTTTAAATAATCTAGGGAGCCCCTGCAAATGTTTTGTGCAGGGTAGGGGAGGGTGGGGGGAGGAATGCACAAGATTTAATCAGTATGACAGTACTGGTCAATACGATGATGTGGAGCGGACACAATCCAACCAGGACAAGTTACAGAAGGTCGGTGTTGTTCGGCGAGACCTAGAAGCATACATACATGTTCACATACACCCACATGTACACACATACACCCACATGTACACACATGCATACACATGTACAGATTGTACACACACAGCAAATGCACACCGGGCAACAGCAAGAAGTGTTCGAACAGAGCAACCACCGCTACCGTACCTAGCCCCGTACCCGTACCTAACCGCGTAGTAGGCACACATGCACAGGCCCAGGCGTCTCCGCTTCCGCACTTGCCACCCTCAGGCGGCGACGACAACCCAACACTATCAGGGACGATCGCTCGCGACGCCCAGCTTCTGGCCTCACTGGCTGACAGTCAGGATGATGTCGCCAACGCAAGCTCCCAAGACGAGGTTGAAGAGCTCGAGGATCTGGTACACATGAAATTTCTGGAAGCATTCGGTGCACCACTGGTGAACATAGAAGCAGAAATCGGCCCTCAACCCGAGATACATGTGTTGTGGCAGCGAACTGTCGCCCTTCGCGGAAAGCAGTACGCTCTGCCAGATGGCAATGTTGGTACCCGTTTCATCAATATCCTTGCAGAGGAAATTGAACTGGCCAATAACAAGCGGCAGCCCTCCGAGCTTGAGTTCATCTTTCCTGCGTTGATGCTGCAGAGAGACAAGATGATTCGGAAAGCTAAGGCCATCCGGCCGCTTCTTTCACGCCGCATGGATATGTGGGAAGCTGGCCAGCTACGTGAATTAGTGCGTGAAGCAGAGCGCTGCGATCAGCGCCTACGCTCCGCGCTGAGCCCCATGACCGAGGAGAAGGTGCAGCAGACGTTCAATCGGCTGATGTTGGAAGGGCGAGTGAGAGCTGCAGTCCGTCTCATAACCGACCGTAGTGGTGGTGGGGTCCTGGACCCCAACTCCGAGGCAATGTGCAAGACAGGACCGCTTGGCAAGACTGTTCTTGAAGCACTGGAGGAAAAACATCCCGCCCAAAAGCCAGTCAACCAACCAGAACTCGTTCATCCCCTGCGACGATCTCCCGGCATTGGAGAGGGTGGACATCACGGGAGCTCACATTGAACATGTTGCCAAACGGCTCTTCGGCAGTGCAGGACCATGTGGGACCGACTCTGATCACTGGCGTGCATTCCTGCTGCGCTTCGGAAATGCCAGCACTCGTCTGCGAGAAGCAGTTGCCGCTTCAACTCGGAGGCACGCCAACGAAGTTGTGCCGTGGTCTGACATCAGAGCCTTTCTCGCACGCCGTGGTATTGCGTTGGACAAGCAACCCGGTGTCCGTCCTATCGGCATCGGCGAGTGTCGCCAGCGCATTGAGGCAAAGGCAATGGCCCTTGCAACCGGCCAGGATGTGCAGGAGACCTGCGGTGCAGACCAGCTATGTTCTGGGGCCAAGGCTGGTATTGAAGCTGCTGTTCACTCCATGTCCCAGCTATTCAATCAGGACGAGACTGAAGGTCTTTTACTGGTGGACGCGGCAAACGCGTTCAACTCCATCAGTCGGCCAGCAGCTCTCTGGAACTGCAGGGTTTTGTGGCCGCGCTGTTCCAGGTTCCTCTTCAACTGCTATCGGGGCTTCCCAGTGGTAATTCTGAAAGACCCAAATGGCGCCGGCACCCATACCATCCTCAGCTGCGAAGGAACAACCCAAGGCTGCCCATTAGCCATGCTCATGTATGCTATCGGCATACAGCCCCTCATCGAGCGTCCCAAGGATCCAAGTCATCACATCCAGAATTGGTACGCAGACGACTCGTCGTGCCTCGGGAGGTTGCTGCGAATCAAGGAGTGGTTCCTCTCCCTCCTTGAGCAGGGTCCAGCGTTTGGGTACTTCGCCGAGCCCTCGAAATCCATCGTGATCGTCAAGCCCCATCATGTGGAGGCCGCAAAGACAATCTTCGGCAATCTAAACGTGCAAGTCACCACCTCCGGTCGCTTCCTGGGTAGCTACATTGGTGATCCAGAGGGAGTCTCTTCCTTTGTCCGTAGCAGAGTGAGTGATTGGGTCGATGGTGTCAACTGTCTTGCCAAGGCAGCAAAGGCGTACTCGCAGTCAGCACACTCCGCGTTTACGAGATCCCTCTCGTGCGAGTGGACCTACCTCCAGCGTGTGTTGGAAGGCAACGAGACCGAGTATACTCCCCTGCGGGACACTATCCGGCACGTATTCGCCCCCAGCTTGCTAGGTCGTGAGGTGCTTGACGTTGAGCAAGATCTGTTGGCCCTTCCAGCCAAAGTGGGAGGTCTCGGCCTGGCCAATCCCGTTACGTCAGCCCCTGATGCTCATGCCACATCGAAGCGCGCCACTGAGATTCTGCAGGCTGCCATTTGCACCGGTGCACCGGTCGACATGGCTCACCACATCAGCCAGTGCCGTCAAGTCACCAGCGAGGTCAGCCGTGCTCGAGACCTGCAGATGACGGAACGTAGTAAAGTCCTCTGAGCTGCGCTTCCGCCAACAGCGGACCCTCAACCGCATCGTTGATGGCAACGCTTCCGGCTGGTTGACCGTGCTTCCTCTCAAGCAGGAAGGTTATGACATGTCGGCGGTCCAGTTCCGCGATCAGTTGGCCATTCGTTATGGCCAGGAGCCAAACGCTCTCCCGTCGCATTGCGATGGCTGTGGAGCTGCTTTCTCCCTACAGCATGGTCTGGGTTGCATGAAGGGTGGGCTAATCAAGCGCGGGCACAACGATGTCCGCGACTTCGATGCCCGGCTGGCAGACGTTGCATGGGGAGGTGTGGCTGTCGAGCCGGTGATGGTACCTGTGCAGGATGGCAACAACCGTCCCACACTGCAGGCGGATTGGCTGGTCCGGGGAGTTTGGGAAGGAGACAGGGTGGCGTACTTTGACAACCGCATCGTGGATGCCGACGCACCCAGCTACGTCCGCTCGAACCTCTCTTGGAACGCCGTATCCAACAGGGCTGCCTCTTCCAAGAAGAGAATGTAACAGTTTTCCCCTGTTCTCTATAACTTTACACTCCCTCGCACCTCATGCGTCTTACGCCTGTCTATTAGCACCTTCATTGGCGCCATTGCCACATGTATACTATCACATTTTGCATATAACTGGTCGAGGCACGCTCAACCAGGCGTCTTACTTTTCAAGTTTGATTAAACCTGTTACACTGGTAGCAGAGGATGGTTACTACTCTGCTTTTGGCAGGTGTTCTGGTCGCTCTGCTTACGCTCCTCGTACTCGTCGTTCGGCTGATAAACGATATCAAGACCGCTCAGCGCGTTAGCCAAGGAAACCGAACGATACATCCGAACTCGGAACCGTGGGAGCCAACACCCCGCCTTACGAAAGAGCCGCCTGTGTTTGGAGGAGATTCCGCTACATTCAAAGAATGGACGTTTGCAATGGACATGGCCCTACGGTCGTTGGCACTCCCAAATGCGGCACAGAGGGTCGACTACGCGGCAGGATTTTTGACTGGAAACGCTCGTCTTTGGTTGATAGCGGCATTGGAAGCTAACCAAGTGTTTTCCGACTGGCCTGCTCTGAAAGCGGCACTTGGCGATGTGTACGGACCACGGCACAACGAGGAAACATCGCGTATGGGACTAATTTCCGCAGCGCAGCGCGGGTCGCTGGACGCATACATTGCTGCTTTCACTCGCCTCAGCCTGCAAGTGCCGGAAATCGACCACCACACCAGAGCGCTGCTGTTCGTCAGGGGTCTAGTGCCGCACATCCAGCGACAGGTCATGCGTGAGCATCCACGTACCCTGGAGCAAGCTGTCATGGCAGCAAACACCGTGGAGCAGTCGTCAGGGCCACCGGCGTCGGGGCCACCAGCCAGTAGAGAGTCGCGTTCCGTGCCCAGCTTCCGTGGTCAGGGCCTCCGCAAGCTGACGGACCAAGAGCGTGTCCATCTGCGAGCAATGGGACACTGCTTTGCTTGCAGGAAGCCAGGCCACCTCGCTAAAGACTGTACTGAGGGTGGACAGCGCTACCCAAACGCTGGTCGCCAGTAAGAAAGGGGGTGCGCTTACTGGCGACGACCCAAGCGCCCACGCCGGTACCAGTCGCTAACCGGTTCGGAGCTCTGGAGGTTGAAGACGTTGCTCTCCAGGAACCTACGGAGCCGGAGACACCCATAGCTGTAGGAAATTGTCCCGTTGCAGAAAGGTGTCATGTCAGCAACGTCAGCGTCGGCAATGAACCTGAACACGACCTACTGCGCATACAGGGAAAGATCGGCGGTCGCCGTGCAGTGATGCTGATAGATTCCGGTTCGACGCATGACTTCATTGCAGACAGTTTTGTTCGAAAGCATCATCTTGACACGGATGCAAGCTCAGCAGTGCTGAGCGTAACATTGGCGGACGGCTCGACCAGCGAGGTCTCGCAGATTTCCACACGCACGCTAAGGGTGACAGTCGGGGGCTTCAGTGAGGAACAGCACTTTACTGTGTATCCCCTGACTCGCTACGACGCTATTCTTGGCAAGCCGTGGCTTACAAGGAACAACCCCAGCATCAACTTCCGTACGAACGAAGTTCAGTTGGACGGTGAGCCCTTTGTTGCCAAATTGCCTTCAGCTAACCCGCCGACAGCCGACCGGCCATCTGTGGAAAGCATGTTTATCAGTGGCCGACAAGCTCGTCATGCCCTGAGGAGTGGAGCCGAGGGGTTTCTTGCATGGGTCACTGCTGCAAACGAGGAGAATCGTTCCGGGCCACAACTCCAGGAATCAGAGCAACAAGACATCCAGAACCTGCTCAAGAGGTACCAGGATTTATTTCCAGACGAGCTGCCGAATGAGCTTCCACCGAAGAGACCAGTCGACCATGAAATCCAGATAGAAGATGGAGCCAGACCACCGTCTCGACCCGCCTACCGCCTGCCGAAACCAGAGATGGACGAGCTCCAGTCACAGCTATCAGAATTACTTGAGAAGGGATTCATTGAGCCAAGTAAGTCGCCATACGGTGCACCTGTGTTTTTTGTGAAAAAGTCGGATGGTACTCTGAGAATGGTGTGCGATTGGCGAGAATTGAATAGAATTACGATCAAAAACAAAGCTTGTCTTCCTAATATTGATGACTTATTCGACACGATCCAGGGCAGTGCATATTTCTCCAAGTTGGACTTGCGGTCAGGCTACAATCAAATCAGAATTCAAGACTCGGATGTTTCTAAGACGGCCATTAATACGCCGTTCGGCCACTTCCAATTTAGAGTCATGGGATTCGGGCTGACTAATGCCCCGGCCACCTTTCAGTCACTCATGAACTCTATTCTGCAACCGCATCTCCGAAAATTCGTTGTAGTATTCTTGGATGACATTCTAGTTTTCAGCAAGACCTGGGAAGATCATCAGCATCATCTTCAAACAGTTCTAGAAACACTTAGAAATAGTGAGCTGTATTGCAAACAGTCTAAATGCGAATTCGGCGTGAGAGAAGTTCTCTTCTTGGGGCATAAAATCAACGGCACATCAATTTCCCCTGATCCCAAGAAGATAAGTGCTGTGGAAACATGGCCAACTCCGTCGTCAGTAACTGATGTGAGGAAGTTTCTTGGCTTTGCAAACTATTTCCGAAGGTTCATAGATCGACACTCGACCATCTCTCGTCCATTAGAAGAAATCACCGGAAAAAATTCACGCTTTGAATGGAGCGCTGCTAGACAGAAGGCATTCGAGTCTCTAAAATCAGCATTACTCGAGGCGCCAGTGTTGCAACTGGCCGATGTTGAGAAAAGCTTCATGGTAGAAACTGACGCAAGTGACTTTGCCGTGGCGGGTGTGCTCCTGCAGCAGGGAGAAGATATGGATTTGCATCCCGTAGCCTATTGTAGTCGGAAACTGTCAGCTGCAGAACGCAACTATACTGCGGCCGAGAGGGAAACGTTGGCTGTGGTATTTGCATTAAAGTGCTGGAGAATCTATCTATTCCGCCACTTTGACCTGATGACTGATAATATGGGTGTTGTCTATTTACGAACCAAACCGACTCTCACCAAGCGTGAGGCAAGATGGGTAGAGTTTTTAGCTGACTATGACTTTACGGTCTTTCACAAACCAGGAAAGAAAAACATTGCCGACCCGCTTTCACGCCGTCCAGATCTGTTCAGTGATTCTGAAATAGGCGGGTCATCCTATCCTCCTAACATTCAGTTGAATGCCATAGAGCATACCCTAGAGATTAATCCAGACTTAGCGCAGTTAATTGTCAGCGGTTACAAGTGCGACAAGGATCTTGCTCCCATTATCAGGAGACTGAAAAATTCAAGCCATGACAATCTGCACGACCGTTACCTTCTAAATGAAACACCCGGTTATCTTTATCTCAGATCTTCACCACAGAACAGGTTATGCATTCCAAAGAGTAGCAAACTCCGACTCGCCCTGCTTCAAGAATACCATGACTGTGTGACTTCGGGGCATCCCGGTCGAGATCGCACCTATTTCAGACTCTCTAGATATTTCTATTGGCCCAGAATGGGACTGGATGTAAAGGCGTTTGTCAAGTCATGTGACGTCTGCCAACGAGTTAAAGGCGGCCAGCTAAAAACTGGTCTCTTGCAGAATTTACCAGTGCCCAGTCAGCCGTGGGCGGATATCTCGATGGATTTTATCATGGGTTTGCCTAGGACCGATACAGGTCATGATGCTATATATGTATTTGTAGACCGCTTGACAAAGTGTGTACATTTAGCACCTACTTCCTCTACTATTGACGCTAAAGGAAGTGCTGATCTGTATATTCAACATGTATTTCGACTTCATGGTTTGAGTTCTAGTATTGTATGTGATCGTGATCCAAGATTTACGGCAGCATTTTTTCAGGAATTGTTTGATCGCTTAGGAACGAAACTAGCATTTAGTACTGCCAATCACCCTCAGACAGATGGCCTAACTGAACGAGTAAACAGAATAGTAGAGGATGTGCTGAGGGCTTTTGTAAATCATAAACAAGATAACTGGGATATGCTCCTACCTCTCTGTGAGTTTTCTATCAACAGCGCTACTCAATCATCTACAGGAAACACACCGTTCTTCTTAAATTACGGTCTAAATCCCAGAGCGCCACCCGACTTCCTCAACCCTATTCAGGGAGGCAGAGATTCAGCTGATTGGTTGCAAGCAAGACAAGACGCGGTCAAGATCTCACAAGATGCGCTAGTGGCAGCTCAAGCTCGTCAGGCCTTCTATGCAGATCGGACAAGGGTCGAGGGAAAGCTGAAGGTGGGAGATTTGGTAATGGTCTACCGGGATTTCCTCCTGACTCCTGAAGCTCGGGACCGACCATCCCATAAATTACGCCCCAAGTGGTTTGGCCCCTTTCCTATAACCCATGTGGTCGGCCCGAATGCCTACAAGCTCAAGTTGCCTCATACCAGCCGCTGTCACCCGGTATTTAATGTGTCGGCACTCCGTGCCTACGAGAAGAACGCTATTCCTAATAGGAGACAGCCTACGCCTCCGCCTATCACGGACCTTGATGGTCATGCCCGCTATGTGGTGGAGAACATTCTCAGTCACCGCCGCCGGCAGAATCAGCTTCAGTACCTAGTCAAGTGGCAAGGCTACTCTGATGCCACTTGGGAGCCTGAACATTATTTGTTGGATGAATCTGGTAATGACATTGTTCCACTTCAGAAATACAAAACCTTGGCTTCTGCCCGCTGAGTTTTGCAGTTGAACTTCTAGTTTCACCTTACACATTTGTTGAGCTTATTACACTTTATTTGCATGGAGTTTCAGTCGTCTTATTGTGTTACTTCAGTGCGAAGCCTTTTTTCGTCTCGCACGTGTTTGCGCTTATTGTACTCTATTCCACTTGAGCATTTGGGTTATAAGCTCCTTCCTCTCCATAGGAGGGGGATGATGTAACAGTTTTCCCCTGTTCTCTATAACTTTACACTCCCTCGCACCTCATGCGTCTTACGCCTGTCTATTAGCACCTTCATTGGCGCCATTGCCACATGTATACTATCACATTTTGCATATAACT
>NC_088644.1:5346212-5402376 GCF_964019385.1 Sycon ciliatum
ATCAGTGCAATCATCACTCAACGGTATCAGTGCAATCATCACTCAACGGTATCAGTGCAATCATCACTCAACGGTATCAGTGCAATCATCACTCAACGGTATCAGTGCAATCATCACTCAACGGTATCAGTGCAATCATCACTCAACGGTATCAGTGCAATCATCACTCAACGGTATCAGTGCAATCATCACTCAACGGTATCAGTGCAATCATCACTCAACGGTATCAGTGCAATCATCACTCAACGGTATCAGTGCAATCATCACTCAACGGTATCAGTGCAATCATCACTCAACGGTATCAGTGCAATCATCACTCAACGGTATCAGTGCAATCATCACTCAACGGTATCAGTGCAATCATCACTCAACGGTATCAGTGCAATCATCACTCAACGGTATCAGTGCAATCATCACTCAACGGTATCAGTGCAATCATCACTCAACGGTATCAGTGCAATCATCACTCAACGGTATCAGTGCAATCATCACTCAACGGTATCAGTGCAATCATCAGGTGTTGAGCACTCTCAGCACTGTGAGTGGGTGCATCCTCCCATAAAGTCACAAGTTGCACCATGGCCAGCAATCGAGGACATCTGAGAGTTGTAATTTTTGTACTCCTCCGAGGTGTGATTTTTGGCGTGCTGGGCCAAGCACAAGGAAGCCATCTGCAAAAAAACTGCAGAAAATGGTTGTTGTTTGATCCTTTGGTGTAATCTTTGTTTCTAGTCGAAGCTAGTTGCTGTTTGGAGCAGAAACGCTGAAATTGACTATTTTCTGCATGTACTCATACATGTACTCACTGTACTCAGTCATGCAGTCTCACTCGTATTTTAGCTCTTTTTCTGGAATGGATGCTGCTCTGCGCCCCTTGGTGAACATTTCCTGCGCTCGTGGAGCAGCTGAAAAGGACCACTGGTATGTCTGGTTCCTGGTTTGAAAGTGGAGAGTCGACTTTTGTGCCTTGAAAAAGGAGTAGAGAGCGATAAAGGTACGTCTGTGGCTTATTTTTGAGTGCTCCTCGTACATTTTTGATCGTGATAGAAATTCTCAGACCAAAGTCAGACCAAAGTCAGATGGCCGTAGCGATGATGGCCGTACAGTTTTCTTGTGGATTTTTTAGTTGTTTCATCTCGTATCTATGTCAGTATCGTGATGGTGAAGTGGAGAGGGTGATTTTCTTCCTCTAGGCTTCGTTCGGCCGACTTTGCTTCGTCCTCGTTGAAAAGTGATCCTGAAAAAAGGTCGATTCGCAAAATTATGTTGATTTTGAATGTACGTGGTGACATGCGATTGCTGGCCATGTGTACCGGTACTCACCTGCCATACAATGACATGATTGCGATCAGCCGACTGGGCACCCTGACTAGCCGCAGTTGCCGGTGACGTGGAGTCTGACCGGAAGTCGACGTAACCGCCACCGACACTCATGACAAACGTGACGGAGGCGCTGGACACACGCTTGGGTGTACTAGCGCCGTCCGTCACTACCTTCACCGTTCTTGTTGCCATGACACCTGGCGTAGCAACAAGCACGTCGACGTTGTGAATGTGCCCGTGAAACGACAGGCGAGATGCGTCCAGCGACAGGTACGGAATGCTGGGGAAACCTGGGGAGAGAATTCACGCAACATAAAGCACTATCAGCACGGGTAGGATGGTCCTGCGCAGTCCTAGCTGTTACGCAGCCAAGTATCAGGTCGCTAGGGGCAACTATACAGTGGAGCGTGAAGTTTAAAAGTGCACCTGTTAAACCGACGTATTCTACCCGTTTTTATATGGGTCAAACTCTAAAGGGTTAAAGCCAAAATTGTGCTTTCAAAAGCCAGCAGGGCAATTCTACCCGTGAATGGAATGTACAAGGAGAGCAAGGCGGAATGCGAAGCATGGTGACTTACTCAACATGCTGGTACCATCAGCAACAGCAACTGCCATGCTGCTATCATCCGCACCTGTTGCCATCACATCTTCACCAACGATTGAGTAGCTGTTCAGCAGAGACTGCCGTACACGGAGACACATACCAAAGACAACACGCAAATGGCAGTGTTAGTACGTAGAGTATACACGTACCAACACACCGCGGGGCTTCCCTATCTTTATGGTGACAGTCAGATTGGAAACAGGGGAGTGGGGGTGGGGTAAAGATACAATGGGACCAGCACTGTCAGTCATTTGTTCTATATCGATAAGAATTCGAACAGAGACCGGAATCCCTGACAAGCTATCAATAGCTCACCGCGCTGACATCCGTTCCTCGTGGCGTCTCATGCCCTTCCACAGGTCTCTCGCTGGTCAGTGGCATAGATATGATGGTACCATTGGACGCACCAATCCACAAGCAATTGTTGCTGATCAGTAGAGTGGAGATGCGCACGAGATTACGTGGCGATGGCTTGCGTTTGCTGCCCGGGAATGTCAGCAGTGTCTGAATTGGCTTGGCCACATCAACATCCTGGACAACACGGAGAAGAAAACAAAAGCAATGAGCACCATTGGACGCCCATCGCCGGAGGCGATGATAGCGATGCTACAGCAGAAGCCATAGCAGCTTGTGCTGGGATTGCACCATTCAACAGCTTGCAAGGCTGAAGAATTGACCGCCACTATTCAGCCTGGTCTACACCACACAGCTATGAAGTGGCTTTTTCTGGCCAGTGAATCCCTAGTTTTGGGGTGTACACACACATACACACACACACACACACACACACACACACACACACACACACACACACACACACACACACACACACACACACACACACACACACACACACATACACACGCACACACACACACAAACACACATGCGCACACGCACACACACACACATACGCACAAACACACACACACACACACACACACCACCACCACCACCACCCCCCCCCCCCCCCACACACACACGCCCCCGCACACATACACATGCACGCACACGCACACACACACACACACGCACACATGTACACGTACACACAGCATGTGCACACAACATACCTGTAGATTCTGGAAGGTGTCGGCGTGAAACAAGCGCAGCGTGCTGTCCAGACGCACGCTCACCCAGACACCATCGCCACTGGTAACAAGACTCAACACACGGCTTCGTAAGCTGGGATGCACTTTAAAGTGGGTCTAAACAGTAGCAGAGAGACATACAAACAGCCGGTATGTCCACAACTTTCACTATCACCAGCGCCATGATTTAGGCAACTAAGGCGTCACCTCTCTTTTTCACACACTATATAGAGGGCCAACCAATGGTCTCATGAAAATCATCAGATCAACTTTGTACGCTACTAGTACTAGCATAATTCTGTACGTCCATCGACTTCATACATGTAAGTCACGTTGAGAACACAGCCATTCCCTTTCAGTGCAGGTTAGAAGTACAGTGTGCATGCATTATGATTATGTACCTCGGCACTACTTGGAAGCATACGTACACCATCAGTGCATCACACAACCCAGCTCACCTCAACCTGGCTTGTTCTGGCATCGACCACGTAGACCTTATTGGCGACGCCGCACCACACACGATGCTTGACTGGTACCATGACCGATATCGGCACGTCCCGGTCCTTACCCAGGTACGTGACCTTGTAGCCTTCCCAGTCCCACTCGTTGTCAGTGCGTGAGAATATTGCCAGGCTGCTGTTAGCCATTGCCACAAACACCTTGCCCTCGGCATAGACGATGCTCAACACCGATGCTTCCACCTGGAAGTGGAAACGCAACGAGAACATGTGTGAGCACATCACTGTGTTCTTGTACCCTGACACGTACAATTTGCTTTGGACCTCTACCTGGGTGAAATGTTGCCGGTAGACCTCTTGAATAGAGAGGAAGCTGCTCACAATATCTTCAAAACGATACAGTCTATATTGCAAAAAAAAAAAAACCGGTTTCATTCTTGGATGATACCCAGCAAGCGATTCAATCCTTACCTTCATGGCATGCAGGCAGCTTCTCCAGCAGGACACGGCTGAGTGGATGTAAAGGCAGCCAAACTCAGCGCCCATCCACATTGTAGGCAGGCGCAGGCGTGGTCGTGCCATTGCCTCGCCGCTTAGGCTATTGCTGTGGTCTCGTCTGGTGGTTGGTTTCGGACTGTCCTGAAACGCTTCTGTACAAGTGTGCAGCATGTCACAACACAAGCACAGTGTATGCTCAGCAAACAACCAGCAGGACTGATGGGATCTAATTAAGCAGAACATTTTTTTTATCACTTGACAAGAAAGACGAGAATTGAAACAGGCATGTAAGAACTGGTATGGGAATTGTATTCCACGGCCAAATGTTGTTATCACAGGAGTGTGATTTCCACATGCACCAAATATATCTCATGTTTTTTTGTTGCTGTTTCGGACAATGTGACAGGTATGTGCTGTGTGCTGTGTGCCCATGCTCAGCATACAAGCTCGTAACATACACGTCATCGGTCTGTGTATGCTACTGTTGTTTATGCATGTTTGTTTGATAATGTCAGCTGATCTTTCACGTGATCTCTTACTCTTAGTTTTGTGCGCGCTTACTGATGTGCAAGCGCATAGGCACTGTTTCGTATGCTGTTTGAAGCCTGTTTCATATGCTGTTTAGGTTCTGGACTCTCAAATTTTGACTTTGCAGGAACAAGAACGAAATCTTTCATCAAAACTGTCTTGTCTTCCTCACCCCTGAGAGAGATCACCTTCTCCTGTGGACTGTTCCTGTGCGTGACGGGGCCCGCAGCAGACTTGCCCGACTTGCCCTTCCCCTTCGCCTCCGTGAAGTGTTCCGGGGAAATCTGCAGAGGCGGCGATTGCTGGGGACTACGATAGCGATACTGGTCGAGTTCAGTGGGTGTGAGTACGCTGCTATCCTCGGTAGCACTGGCTATGTGGATAATGTTTTCTGCAGAAGAGAACACAATGACATCACAAATAATCCCTAAAACATTTGATGATGTCATAACTGCAGTACACAAGTACACAGTAGAGTATGGTCTACAGCCGTAGAGAACTGCATGTTTTACACTGATCATGAATGCAGCGCTACATTATCTCCATGGTCGTCTCGCCGGTCCGTAGCAGGGTCAAATGTTTTATCGCTTGTGGCTGAAAAGTCGCCATGCCATTGGCTGCTTCTTCTCGTACTGCATCATCTCCTCCATATCAAATAAGGACATGAGAGAACACAATTAGCCACCCACATCATGTGCAATTACCAGGCATTGTTGGTTTCCCGTATTATTGTGCACTCTGCTTAGACGTCCTCGTTGTGCAGGACTCAAAGAACAGGCCTCAGATATACATGCACTACTGGTACTTACAGTCCATTCACCAAACCTGGGCCCATAGGTTTTACACAGTCTTCATTACTATTCAAGATCGTGAAGCCGATGACTTATATAGGTCAGAAATATGCTTCATCTCCAAACACTCGAAGGGGAGGACGTACTAGTCAAACTTACTTTGACTGCAACATATCGCAACGTAATACGGTACCTCTACTTCGCCTACTCCCTGCTGTTGAGTGTATGAGTTTTGCAAACAGTGTTATCTGCACGAGTTGGGCATGGCTGAAGAGTTTGATCAGATGTTGGCAATTTTGCTCTTTGCCTATGACAAAGGTCTACTGGATAAGGATAAGTTGCTTTTGCTAATCCTTGCGTTGAAGGATGATTGCCAGTTGAACATCCAAAGGAGGAGACTCCCTCCACGTCTTTGCATACGATCTCTGCCAGATGACGCTTGTATGCTCCGATTTAGATTTGTCAAGGCGGAATTACACGAATTGTGCGATGCTTTGCGTATGCCTCAGACTTTGAGAGGCGTCAATAGGATCACGTGGACAGGGATGGATGGTCTACTGGTAGTGTTGAGGCGATTGGCATTTCCTTGCCGATTAGTAGATCTTGCTGAGGAGTTTGGGCGGCACGAAGAAGATATCAGTCGAATGTTTAATATGACACTGCTATGGATATGCAACCGGTGGGGTCACGTGATCGAAAACCCTTTTGACCAAGGATGCCTCATCCCAGCTACATTACAGTCCTACAGTGACGCTATCCAACGGAAAAGTGGTGTACATATGCTCATCTGGGGATCCATTGACGGTACAGTCCGCCAAATGTGCTGTCCCGGGCATAATCAACGCATATTTTACAACGGGCACAAGCGTGTTCACGGACTAAATTCCAAGCAGTGACCACACCTGATGGACTAATCACATATCTATTTGGCCCTGTAGAAGGCCGCCGTCATGACGCAGGAGTCTTAGCGGAAAGCCATCTCCTGGAGAGACTTCAAAACAACATGCGCCTTCCCGATGGCCGGTGCTACGCACTGTACGGTGATCCAGCATATCCTTTCAGCTATTTTATCCAGAAGGGGTATCTTGGTGGGAAAGTAACTCCACAACAATGTGAGTTCAACACGGTCATGAATTCCGCGCGTCAAACGGTGGAGTAGGCATTTGGTGAAGTGAGCACCTACTGGGCGCTAATCAACAACTACAAGCAGCTGAAGCTTAGACTACAGCCCATCGCTGTATATTACAAAGTTGCTGCTTTGCTTTGCAATTGCAGAACTATCATTCGCCGAGGCAACAAGACGTCAGCGTACTTTGAACTGCAACCACCTGAACTCGCCCAGTAACTACGGTCACAATTTATTTCGGAATTTCATGGGCTATAGCAGGTTGATTTCAATTGTTTCAACCTCCAATTACTTGGAGTACAATTTCTCATGCATGTTATACATGCACCTTCTCACCTCACCACTTTCTACTTACCTCTCAACGTTTTTGTAATTTTGGCATGATAACGTGCAGAAAGTTTAACAATGGCTACCTGGCCACCCAGAACATGCATCGATGCATGCACATCTTTACACAGACATCTCAAACCGGGTTCGGGATAACGTTTCTTCAAATAACGAAAAAAATTGGGCGTTAAAACGTTAGACTTTGTGACTCGTTAGACTTTCCGGTTTTACAGTGAGTTACATGTAGTACTAACCATCATCAACCACTCCTGGAACGGACGCAATACACAGAATAGGCGATGAGCACACTGGGAACGAGTCGATCACTTCACCGGGCATGTTAGCGTCGAGCACGTTGACACGCGACAGCTCACTGGTACCCGTGCACACCCACATGAGGCTGGAGGGGCACACGGTGTCGCTGGGGTGCAGCGACGGGTTGGACTGCACCGTGCTGCAGACGGCCGCTGCGCACCACGTGCGCGTGGTGCTGAATGATGTCATCTGATCTTGCTGCAGATTGGCAAAGACGGTTGGGGCAGTGGTCATGACGGTGGCATAACAGGGTTAACATCACACACAGCACAGAAATACACGAGAACGATTGATACGGTCATGAAATATCTAGGAGGGGTTCCCTGGGGAATGGCCTGTTCATTCCACTGACCCAGTACTGTACATTTTATAAACTAGAGCCGCAGAGCTGTGACAATGCTGCATCCAGGGAGTACTAAAAACGGCTGCATCCCATGGGCAAAGCCATGACACTTTAAACTCCAGCACGTTACCCGTGAGCCGTCAGTCGCTCTCACTAGTCACTGGGCAACATAGAACATGGGTTGCAGCAGAATTCCCCCAGTCCTTGTGGGATCGCGGGCGAGGCCAAGAGGCCAACACCGGCATGCAAAGCACTGAGATAAGCACGTCGACACAGCACTGACATGTATGACGGCAAGCAGCATAAGCCGGATTTATAAAGTAACGGGAATGGCCAATCACTATCTGGGAAGTTCTGGGAACACTCTAAGGGTGCGTTCAAATTGTCACTCTTTGACTTTTCGAGGAGCTTCGTTTTCCTGAAGAGGTGGCCTTATTGGCCTCTTCAGAAAAACGAAGCTCCTCGAAACTCCTCGAAACTCATCCGATGGGAAGGTGGATTAGTTTCGAAGAGTTTGGAATAGCTACGTTACGTAGTACGTGGAGATGGTCGATCTGATCGGATGCCATCATCGCCATGACAATTCCACTGAAAAACTCTACAATGATAGAATCCGTTCTAATGGGACACTTCAACTGATCTCTTTATAAAATTTGTTAGAACAGTTGATGAAGACAATTCGAACGCGCCCTAAAATTCCTCCAAAAATCCTGAGAAGCCAGGTTATGTGTTAAGATCTACATGTACATGTACAAGTACTGGAGACGGGAGCAGTTTGTATCCTTTAGACTTCAATGCAGCCCGTTCATAATTTAGAAATGACCTTGCAGACGACTCTACTAATTGAGCAACGCCCAATACGGAATACAGAGATGCACCTGGCTAACAGATCACTCTACAAGTGTTGACTGTTGAGTGTCCATGATCATTCTGGTTTTAAAGACAGCTACATTGTAGTGACAGGCTGGCACCATGGATGGTAGCTGAAGCCACGCTGCACCTGGATTGGCAGTAGGCACTCAGTTACAACGCATGTGAGTACAACTAGCAAAGTTTGACACCAGGAACGCACTGTTCAGCACCCCAGACAAGTACCGTATTTCCCCGTAAGTAAGTTCTCCCCAATGACTTAGTACCCCCCTATAAAAAATACACTTTCCACTGCCGAGGTTATCACCCCGAGAGACAATTCCCCCCGAAAGATAGTAAGTTTGTACCCGTCCTACATGTAGAGACACCGTACAGTACATACTAGTACATCATATGCACGGACACTAGAGTTGCGCAGGCTTCCCACTGCGTGTCATTTACCCCGAAAGATAGTACTCATGTGGCTGCTAAGTTCGAAAGTTAGTACGTACTAACTTACGGGGAAATACAAGTAATTAGTTACAATATAATGACGAGCCTGGCTTATCATGAACACAAGACTCTGTCCTCCATACGATGGATTACGGAAAACCCCAATGTCTCCTTAGTTCGTACAGGGGTAGTTGGTTTTGAACATGGAAGGAGCGATTACGGCAATTGGCTGAAGTGGCAGTAGATGAGAAAAGGAAGAGAGAAAAAGAAACAGAGAGATGGAGATAGAGATAGATAGAGAGAGACGAAGAGAGAGAGAGAGTGTGTTTGTGGATGGCACATACAATGAATACTGGCTGTCTTACAGGCTCGGTGACCAGGTGGCCGCAGTGCATCAAAACGGGCACAGTGTCCAGGCGATTGAACTCGCCCGCCTTAGCTTTAGGAAGCGCACTAGCAACAGAGGACTGCAGGCTATGGGGTGCCATGGCTTCCGGCAAGCTCCAGCCGTACGCCTCAAAGCGACGTCCGACTTGACAGAGGGTGGCAGTGATGGTGGACAGACAGCATGACATGGCAGAGAGGTGGCAGGAACAACGTGACGATAGGCGAGCACACATTGTCCAGCACAAGGCAAGAGCACACACAGAGAATGGCAAGACAGCAGTGACAGTTAGAGCACAAACAGAAACAACTGACACACTGAGAGCAAAGTAAGTTGAGCAGATCTTCATTTTTCCCCGCCGTCAAGCGCACCATATCGAATGCATTCGTAGCCAATAAAAGAACAAAGATAATCCGAATGTGTATACGAGACATTCACACTCACAAACACAATTCAAAAACGAATAAAATGGTAAAAATATTCTAGGAGAGTCAAAACAGACACTTGGTGGCATAGAGTAAGCTGGATACGGGTATTAATGACATCTTGGAGTAGCCTAAGACTGGATAGCATCGCCAGACGGAGCACAGAGGCGCACGGGCACAGGCTCGGTAAGAAAGCAATGAGTAATGTTAGACAAGTGAAGTAAAACACAGATAAATATCAAGCCAGCACTGCACAGAAACACCCTGAGAGAGGGAGGGAGCAGTGGATACGTACTATTACTACAATTCCTAAACGCACACATCATGCATATACACACACACACCATGTACACACACACACCATGTACACACACACACCATGTACACACACACACACACACACACACACACACACACACACACACACACACACACACACACACACACACACACACACACACCATGTACACACACACACACACACACACACACACACACACACACACACACACACGCACACACACACACAGGTGCGTCCGTGCACACGCACACACAGGTGCGTCCGTGCACACGCACCCACGCGCACGCAAAGAATATAACTACAGAAAGCAGCCATGAAAGAGTATTGTACAGGTGTTGGCATCAGGATGAAAGCGTCGAGATAAAGCCAAATCGTAAAAAAAAGTTGAAAAGAATAAAAGCGTAAAACAAAGTGGCATGAGCCGTCTATCAGTCGCCAATGCACATGGGGGATAGAGCTACGATTGACTCAAACTTGTTGATAGGTGTCTGGTCAAACAATGAAATAGAGGAGACAACGCGTGTTAATTCAGAGAACTTACCGAGTGTCAGAGCCCCTGGCACACTGCTTGTTGACGGCGTGCTGGAAACGGGCTCGTCATCTGTTGTCTTGAGTGGCGTGAACTTGCCCACAGAGCCACGCGGTGTTGGTGCCGACTTTGCCTTTCCCTTGAACATGTCAGAAAACATCTTCCACAGTGTCTTCTCCTTCTTCTTCGACGAGGGCTCTTCCTGCTGCTGCTGAAGCTGCTGCTGAAGGATCTGAAGTCGCTCCTTCAGCGACAGGTAGCGCTCCTTGAACTCGTTCCGCTCCCTCAGCAGGCGCGACATCTCCACGCGAGAGTACTGTCGCTTCTGTGCCACTGTCCAGTTTTCCTCATCCTTGGCACCGGGGAACAAAGGCTCCTGATGCACAAAATCAAACAAACACATCAGCTGGCATAACAATCAAAATGGACAGTCTACTGCATATGCTACTCGACAAAAGACACCTGCCGACATTAATACACCAGGAAAGGGGGTTTCCCCGGCATGACTGGTCATGAACAGTCCGCTACCATGCAAACCAGAAATTAACTTTTCCTTTAGCAAGAAGCAATATGCAAACGTAGATGAAACTAACAAAATGCTCATTGGAAATGTGAACATTACAAAGCAAACATTTCGCCAGGCCCTTCCTTCAATACAGTCAAGTCCCCACGGGGCAGGTGCACTGCACTACACATTTACCTGATTGGCTTGCTCCTCGCGCTCAAGTTCCTCCAGTCGGTCAGTTCGTTCCTGCAGGTCGGCCTCCAACACCCGCAGTTTGGTCTGCATCTCGCTGCGTTCCTGTTGTGACGACTCAGCTCGACTCTGCAGCATGGGAAGAGGACCAGCATCCATCATTTAAAAGATACAAACACACCGGTGATTGAATCATGGAAAAAAGAAAATACACAAATCCTAAGGAAAAATCACCTCGAGACTGATGACGAATTGAGACCAAGAAAACGGATGATATGTACAATTTACAACCAAAATCTCTTGGCACATAATTCATGGACAACAGCAAAATGTGTGGTTTTTGCAAGGGACATCCTAAGGGCCTGGTCAGACTGCGGCAACTTTTGGTTGCCTGACGAAAAAAGAACAGCGTCCAGAATTTGAATCGCGATCACACTACACATGTGGGGAGAATGAAAATTCAAACTTCATTTCGAGCGTCAAGTGGTAATCTCCACGAACGACGTCAAATTCCTTCACCTTGGGATCGCCAACACCTTCAGTGCAATCCTTGCAACCATCCATATGAGTTTTGTTGTTGTCCGTGGCCAATTAGCTCCTCGATATCGAGATGAAAAAATCAGTGATTATCAGCGTCAATGGCGTATCAGCGTCAAATCCTGTTTGGAGCGGAAAAGCGTGGCCCGTTCTTGCTTTTTTTTTGGAGCGTCAACTCTCGCTTTTGCCGCTCTGGCGGCAAGTAACTATGGAGATTCGGATTATAATCGTAGGATTATTTCGATTTTGCCGCAGTCTGACCAGGCCCTAAGCGATTTACAAACCTGAGCCAGACTTCGCAGACACAATGTCTAGCAATCGCAATATCAGCCAGAAAACTGGACAGCGCTGGACTGAAGAACACCAGCTCTAAGTCTGCAGTGCTTAAGCCTAGCGAAAACGCTCCTTTCACTAAAATTGTTAAAAAACGGATTACAGTATACTCTTCTACTTGCAGTTCTTGGTCGGAGCTTGCATGCAGAGCATGGTTAAAGGAATGGCTCACCTGTAAGAGTCTCCGTTCCTGTAATAGTTGCTCCAACTGACTAGCCATCTCTTCTTTCTCACGCTTGAGCTGGTCCGAAGCTTGCTCAAGATGGCGCACTTCGCCCAGGAGACGCTCAATCTCCAGATCGTCGGCACCAATGTCCAACACCACACTCTCTTGTGATGATACATCGTCCGTGTCGGAAACAATGGCCATCTCCTGAAGGTTCACAGACCCGGCTACAGTCCGAATCAAGAATGGAGAGAGAGAGAGAGAGAGAGAGAGAGAGAGAGATTGGAGGGTTGGTGAGAGGGTAAAGAAAAGCAAACATTTGTCATTAGGGATAACAGGCACCAGTTATAAATTTACTGCTGTGTTCCAGAGGACAATACGGTACTGTAGCCTGTAAGAGTTGAAAGAATGACCGGTCTTTTAGTTTAACGATTTGCAATTCTTTCCCACATAGCGAGCACAAGTTTACTGACCTTGCCATCACACACCCATCTTTTATTCCTCTATAGTAGAGAGAGGAATAGCACCCCATGGTTTAAGATAGCGATGAATTTCTCCCGTTAAAAAAGGCTAAACTCCGTGCCCCGTTACAGGTTCTACTTTTGAAGTATCTGAAAATGAAACACTCTACTCTTGCAGTGTGAGTTCATGACTTTGTTTCCAACAAAAACACTGTCAAAACAACTCACTCTGAAATCTGAAATATTCCTGGTGTTGGCATGCCGTATCTCCAAATTCACAGGATTGTATTCACGCACAGAAAGTTAGGCAGCACGTGCATACATGAG
Source organism: Sycon ciliatum (assembly GCF_964019385.1). Classification (NCBI taxonomy): domain Eukaryota; kingdom Metazoa; phylum Porifera; class Calcarea; order Leucosolenida; family Sycettidae; genus Sycon; species Sycon ciliatum. The sequence continues at coordinate 5,359,080 of NC_088644.1, forward strand.
GTCACACAAAACATTTCAATAGCGCTGACAACACCACAGGATACGTACTACGAGAGACATCGCTCCTCAATGACAGCATTTCCTCCATGACTTCCCGCTGCGGTAAGTGATCTGAAGAGACGATTGATTGTCTATCGCCCTCGCTGGTCACGTCTCTCTCCGATGAGACTTCGGCTTCTTGTACGGGCACTGCTGTGGGCGACGGCAGCTCCGTTTTCTCTTCCACTGATACAGGAGAGTGGTCGGGTTCAACTGCTGATTCCTGGACATCACCCTCATTGTCTTCAGGTGAGGCCTGCTCTCTCTCTTCCTCTTCAATTGCTTCCTGCACCTCCACCTCCTCCAAACTTTTGCTGGCTTGCATCAATTCCACGTCGAGACTCTCACCCATATTCGACAATGGCTACGCACGCAAACACACCGCATACAAGAGAGGTCGTGAGACCGTAAACAACAGAATCAATGTACAGCTAGGTAGAGTGAAGCCCAATAAAGCGGAAAGCATGCAGGAAAAAGTCTCTCCCCTGAGCAGGTTCCACTGAAGAGGCAACAGAAAGAAAAAGGTTTCAAGCAGCCACATTTGCTGGTCTAGACATGTACAGTGTAAGGTCAAATGACTGGAAGGGTATACGTAGGGTCCTCAAAATAGTACTTACATCCAATGCAAAGAGTACAGTATGTTATACTGGTATCCAAGGTACTTTATACTTCCTTGTCCAATACTGTACTACTATGCAGCACACTCACAACTCTGCCTGTTCACTGCAAATCAACTCAAAGCGTCTTGTCAAGGCAAAGTACTGCCTGGAATATTCATGTCAAAAGAGCACACCCTTGCGGGGTACATGTACTACAGCAAGTAAACCAGCATGGCTGTGCTCACCTCATCCTCTGCCGCTCCGCTACTTGTAACGGATAACGTTGCCATATCCTCCTTGTCCCGCTCTGCGACAGTATCATCTACGCCTTTGTCTGGTGAGGGACTATGCACTTCTTGCAACGTGCCTTCAGACGTGTGTGCCGCTAGGCTGTCCTCTGCAGGTTCAGGGGACTCCTCGCTCACCCCTTGCAGCTCCTCAGTGATGTTGCCTGATGTTTCGGTGGCGAGCAATGGTACAGGGATGGGAGAAATCACACTGCGAAGAGGATGAGGGTCAGAGTCGGACGACATAGGGCTCGATGCCACTGTACACGAGCCACAAGTTGAATGCACCCGCAGGAAAAAAAAACAGCGATAAGACAACACTTTCGGATACACACCAGCAGAATACAACACTGTCACTCATCCCCTACAAAACAGTTCACAATTCCGCATGCATCATTCTCAACACATTTCCACAATGAAACTGCCGGGAGTACACATTGTAGTAACAAAACAAAACAAACAACGGAACAGGGGTGGGGAATGATACCTATCCTGACGATACCCTGAGGTTTTCCTACGATGAAACATGCTACCAACAGCTCAGAACCTTTGGCATGCAATACAAGATGCCATACATGGCACACACACAAGCAAGCAAGAGTGTTGGTAAAGCATGCGTATTCATTCCATTCCCTCCTTTCCTTGTACAGCGTTTGAGTTGGTTCACCCAGCACTGTTACAACTGAATGCAGCGCTGCCTACTCAGTACTTACTGTGCGGCTGGAAGTCCATGAGTTCATCAGCGACATGATGATGACGGCTAGTCGCGGACATGACTCCACCGCCATGCTCCACACTGGACATAGGCGTTGGCATGCCCTCGGAGCGGGTTGCAATCTCGAATGGCGTCACTTCCACCACGTGTGCCGGATCCATCAGATTGCTGGCTGGAGAGTCTAGAAGAAGACCACCGGACACCACACCAAATACACCATGTATAACACAAGACTACCATCAACACCTGGAGCAGCAGGAGCACCAGCGGCAAAAGCAGTATAATCCAAAATCCATAACAACAACTAAAAAAACTGTTTCTTAACAAAAAGGCTCTTAGCTGCACTGAATAATGACGAAGTTGCCAATATTTCGCCCAGTGGTCATCATCAGTGCACTAATGAGGAATGGGAGGCAAAACACGAAGTAATACATGTAAATACAAATAATGTAGCCAGATGAGTGTTCAGAATTCACAAACTACATGTAGTATCCCGGTCACACAATTGGCAAGAAAACTAAGCAAGTCTTGACTTGTAAGGTGACCAAAAAAAAGACAAAAGAAGAGAAAAATATCATAGCACAGTCACGAGCAGTACCAAGTTTGGAAATGCCAAAGGCTTTAAAAAAAGGTGATGTGTGTGTGTGTGTATGTGATAAGTGCATGTGCAAAGCGTGTGTATGAGCTGTGTCAGGTGGTAAAGTCCAGTGGTAATTCGAGGAGGTACGTGCCGAGATTACAAGTCAATTTGAATAATAATAGGTGGCGCCTAAAAATAAGTTTCACTGGATCGTCACCCGATATCGACACCCATCTCCTCAAATTACCCCAGGACTTTACCACCTGACACAGCCAATACTCACACTTTGCAAGTGTACTAATCACATGCACACGCATCGCCTTTAGCATTCCCAAACATGATACTGTTGTTGAATGTGCTGTGATCGTTTTCTCTTCTTTTGCTCTGTGTTTTCTTCTTTTCGGTCACCTTATAAGTGAAGACTTCTTCAGTGTTCTTGACAACTGTGTCACCGAGATGTGTGAGTTCTAGAACATTCATCTGGTTGTATTTTTTGGATTCATACCGCGCGTTTTGCCTCCCCTTCCTCACCAACTACCTGATGATGCCCGCGGCCCGATGGGTGAAATATTGACAAATGATTCATTAAAGCCTGTTCATGGACTAGAGGTGTTTTCGTATGCATACCTATATCCCGTATAACAGTATCGTGGACAGCCAGGTTTCGCAGTTTTCAGCAGTCTTCTAGTCTTCTTGCCGCCTCCGCCGGGCTCCTCTTCACATCACAGTTCTGCTTGTATACCATCTTCTTTTCGTTCTTGCTAAAACGAAGTTTGGATTCGTGCACAGCTCCGTATTCTCTACAGTTTTGTGGTTCAAATCCAAATACGGCATACCGTGTGTGTGTGGGGGGGGGGGGGGGGGGGAGCTGCTCAGCTCTTACATTAAATTTCAAATCAAAATCCTACTGCACGACCACACTAGGAGTCCGGGTGGAATTCTAGTGGCGGTTCACGCCTATATTCTATGTTTTCAAAATGCACACCATAGGCTCCAGAACTCAGTGCACCTACAGCATTCATTAGTAGGCAGCAGTAGCATGTTGCATGCATCTGCGTTCCCACCATTTGACCAAACTGCCTTATTGAAAAAGAGCCATTACGAAACACGGACTTGAACAGGCCAGGGAAAAGAAAACTTGACCCCACTAGTACAACGGCAGGAATGAGACCATAGTAAGTCCATAACCCATCACCTGGCAAGTGTTAGTTGATAATGAATGATATTAAAATCTGAACCCGAACGAATGCTGACATGTACAAGTGGAGTTAACATACCTGTGCGGGCCAGGGTGCGTGCTCCTGAACTTGTTCGGGGTCGGACCAGAGATACATTCTTCTGTTGTTGTAACATGTGTGTAGCACGGCGGTACTTCAACTGCAGCTCCACCACCTCGTGTTTCAGCTTCTCGTTTTTCTCCTCGCCACGATCGGCACGATCCTTGGTAGAATTTAACTGTGACTTCAATTGACGATTGTACGTGCCAATCTGATCCAGCTGCTGCTTAAGGTCTCGTCGCTCGTCCTCGTTGTGGTCCTCGTTTCGCATGCGCTTGGCCTGCTCCTCGCGGCGTATCTGCTTCTCTTTCTCGTACTGTGCATGCAGCTGTTCGTTGTCGTCCGTGGCCTCATCGAGAGCGCGCTGCGAGTCCTGCAGGTCACTGAGCGCACCGTCCAAGCTCTCCAACACAGTGATAACGATGGGCATAAGACTGGTGACAGGGCCCTCGCCATACTGGTTCACCACCTGTGCAAATTCTCGATACACGCTGCTCGCCAGTGCCTGGACACGTTCTGTCATCACGCCCTGTCCGCCAGCATCTCCACTGCCTGTGCTCACACTGTCAGAGCCTGACGCCACACCTATGAAGGTACTGTGATCACTCATCTCTCTCCCCTTTCCAAGACTCGCTCCGCTAACGTAGAATCGAGTTCTGGATTACATTAGTTCACGGCCACACAGGGACCCTGCGATCAGGAGAGAACATCCACTACAAATAGATTCAGCGCACCAAATCCAACAACGCTTCAGGGAAATCTTCAAATGTTTGATTTTTCGCTCCCAGCTCGAATATTAGCAATCAGCAAAGTATCCCAGGGTTGCTGAACGTCGGGGACCAGGTGAGTCAGGTACGACTATTCATGGTCACAAATACAGACGGAAGATAAAATAGAAGCAGATGTAGCCAAATGCCGAATTGGCGAAACGACCATTCCAATCCAGAGATACACCGACCGATATGTGGACCAAAAATTTGGAGGACTTCTCAGTTGTTCTCTTGAATATTCAATGCAACACATTACGTCCAAAATGGAATGCATATGCACGCACCGTATCGTGTGTGAACTCGTGAACCGTGAATTATGTGTACGAAGCTGACTGGGCCAGACTGGCAAAGGATCACATGAGCAACGTCATCACCAAAAAGTAGGCGGGTGCCGGGTGCCTCGTCGTACTCGTAGATCTACGACCAACTCGATCGAAATCATACTGGACACTGATCGTAGATCTACTGCTGTAGCTGCTGCTGTGCTGTGTATGCTGAGCGCAAAGACTGAGAAGACTGGTGCGTGCATATGGCGCCATTACTGGTATTAGCTTTTGATTACAATGTCAATGGCATGCATGGACCGACGATATAATGGCAGTATTACCATGATTACGAGTCCGAGGCCAGGGAACCCAACACGTAGATGATGCTACCTGGATACGAATAATTATAACTACATTATGCAACGACATTGTCTGTATACATGTAGATCAATGTCGACAATTACTACTACATGTAATTTACTTGCACTTCGAAGTATGTCAATGAGGATTGTCATGCGCCAAGCGACATTACAATGCATGCAACACGACCACAATCACTGCAGCCTGACTCAGTGAGAGTTTGACAGTCAAGCTCGAGCTGCTACATGTATGCCGAAATGATCCTCAGACATTCGCCGATTCGGAGACAAACTACAACAGCACTCATTATCATGGTAGATCTACTGGACAAGACTAGTACACTACACATACAGGCTTTGAAGGCTGCATGCATGCGGTTTTTGTGGAGTGGCTCTTGTCATCAATGACAATCATGTCATCCCTGGTGACAGAGTAGTCCAAGGGAATAGTGGAAGAATGCTACATACATGTATTATGTTTCTGTCTATCATATCGTGCCATGGTCTCTTTTTATTATTTTTTTTACCAAGTCCACTATCAATGTCGATCTGCTCTGTTTCAATGTCCAGCATATTATTAAGCGAACGTGTGGATCAAGCATAACTGCTTGGTTGACGCTGCCGCGGAAATGCGTATAATAATAATAATAATAATAATAACGACTGATAAAGACTGATACTCCCTTCATTGGTTGATGTACTTTGCCTGTCGCTGCAAATTCTTTATTATTGTTTTGATGTTGGAGTTCGGATTGAGTTTCTTTCCTTTCTTCCTCTTCCTTCCCCTATTTCTTGTCCCTTTGGTTTTTAGCTTTTTATTTTTTCACTATATTTTTGCTGTCCCACCTATGGAAATATTTCCCGGTGGGTCTGGCTTATCGCCTTCGAAAGAAGTGAATAAAGGAGACATAATAATCTTCACTAGTTTGAGGGAAAGAGACAAAGGGAAAGAGACAAACGGGAAATAATAATAATAATAATAATAATAATAATAATAATAATTAGGACATGTGTCAAAGTATTGAACGTTTTCGTTCCCTTCTTGTCAAAATACTACAGGGAATGATGGAAATAAGCTAAAAGACTACAACTATAAGGAAAAGAAGTTCAGAAACATATCACTCCAATTATGTGTAGATGAAAAAATAGATGTGAAGAATACAAAAAAACAGCATGCAAATCCAATAAGTGACAAAAACGTAGTGACAAGAAAAAGAGAGAAATATCAAGAGATCTATTTCGCACCTTCACGACGAACAGTGCCAAACAACTGTTGTTGTTGAAATTTTATTTTGTATCGCAGACCAAACGGGCAATGGTGCCCTATATTATGATGGCGATAAAGTAACGGCCGAGAGCCAAGGATACAACAAGCAAGCCTCCACGAAAGAGAGAAAAACACAGAAAACACAGACTGCAAATACTCAAAAAGAAAAAAGAGAAAGGGAAAAAAAGAAAAATAAAGAAGAAGAAAGCACAGTTGAGTCACAGTTGAGTCACGACTCCAAGTCCAAGCCTAGATGCTGGCTAACCATAAAAATAAACCTTTAAAAGTCTCTTGAACGATCTATGGCAGGCGAGGGACTTGAACTCTTGGGGCAGGGCGTTCCATAATTTAACAGCAGAAACGAGCGGCCGACAGTCACCAGAGACTCGCCTGGTGGCAGGGACAACATACGCATTTGGATCGTTGATCCGAGTGACGCCTTCAGTCTGGCGACGTAGGCGCTTGGACAGGAGATTACTAATTCTGGCGGTGTGGATACGAAGCATGAGGAGGCGGAGTTTACAGTGGGCGTTTTGGATGATGGGGATGAGGCCTAGACGGGTGCAAAGACAACACATCCTCCTTCTGAACACAAAGCTCAGGGTCTAACTTACGTATGTACAAAGCTTCCAACACGGCAAGATTTCCTTATAGTTGTAGTCTTTTAGCTTATTTCCATCATTCCCTGTAGTATTTTGACAAGAAGGGAACGGAAACGTTCAATACTTTGACACATGTCCTAATTGGCTGGTGGTGACTCTTGCGTAGATGCATGCGTAGATAATACATGTACATTTTTGTAATATTTTCTGCCTCCGTCCTACTTTCAAATAATAATAATAATAATAATAATAATAATAATAATAATAATAAAATTTTTTGCCCTCAGGGAGAATGGATTGCATTTTGGGAGCTCTGGCCGAACACGAGCAACAGCTCAAAGTAGGCCCGCTCCTAAGCCTATTTTTCATACGCCAGGGATACCAGCGGCATCGGGAGGAGACAATCAGAAAGAAGCCTCTGCATGGCCAATTTTGGCTTATGCTGCAGGATGCTGAGCTGGATCGAGGGCTCTCCTTTGCGTGGTTGCGGTCTTCCGCTTTGCGTCCGGCGACAGAGAGTATTGTCATGGCCATACAGGACCAGGCTATCCCAACACGGAACTTACAAGAGATATTTAATCGAGGAACAGGTGTGTCAACGAAAACGAGTTGCAGGATGTGTGGCAGGGACAAGGAAACGGTTTTCCACCTTATTGGAGCGTGTACAGCTTGTGCAGGAAGTCACTATATCAATCGCCACAACAGGTTAGCAAAATATCTCCACTGGACATTGTGCAGGAAGTATGGTGCATCGGACATTTCGAATAAGTACACAAGTCACCAACTCACCAACGTCGTGTACAGTGCTGAAACGGATGTGTCAATCTACTGGGAAGTGCCAATTCCAACAGCAGCGCCCGTTGGAGCAAACAGACCCGACATTATTATCAAGGGCAAAGATGAAGCGTTCCTTGTGGACGTAAGTGTCCCTCTGGATAGGAACATCCGCCGAAAATCTGTGGAAAAGATACAGAAATATCAAGGCCTGAAGCGTGAGGTGGAGCAGATGTGGCAGGTGCGGGCCAAGATCGTGCCAGTAATTGTGGGGGCATTAGGTGGATTAACCCCCTCGACTGCTGACTTTGTGAGGGAACTGGATGCCGGAGCCAGTGTATCGATCTTGCAAAAGGAGGCGCTCCTTGGCACAGTTGACATCATCAGGTCAATAACTCAGATGAAATAATAATTACACTCTAATAAGTTACATTGGTTTGCGAATGCCCATGGTTATGGTTGCTGCTATTAGTTGAAGCACCTATTTGCAGAAAATAATAATATTATGATCGTAATATTAATCACTTGCCAATAACAAAGACAACAATAATACCATCAGCCCCCATTCACCGGTTTTGACGGTGCTTCACTGATGTTCAATGAGAAGAATTATATTGCTGCCTTCAGTGCTATTGTGTCGCTGAAGGGCTCGATTTCAGATTTGATGACGGTTACTTTTCAACGGATTTTGTTTTCTGATTTAGCTCTCTTGCTATTACTGTACCTGCTTGTGTTAAGTCTCATTCTCGCAGATTAGTTGTATAATAGATTGTACATGCATCATTGTAGATTTGCTGTTCACAGTATTTCTCTCTTTTTTCTTTCTTTTTCTCAGTCTTCCTTATTACATTTTCTTCACATACAACAGCAGTACTCCCCATGGTCTTAAATGACCCGGGATGCTGCATAATACAAACACAAAACCAATAAAGCCACCCCCATAATAATAATAATAATCTTCACTAGTAATAATAATGGTTGATAGATATGGTGGTAAAGACACACCTGGCAATATGGCGGTAAACACACGCCTGCCCACACACGCTCTCTAGGCTGCAAAGTTCTGGCACAGAGCTCTCCTTCTCACCACCACCACCATCAGTTCGCGCCTGGCGCCTGGTCGATGCATGACTGGCGGTATCCGGCATAGCAGGCTGGTACATCAAGTAGCGCATGGCACATACAGTATATGACACAGCAACGACATAGCTCGATTGCGACGTACGTTTCGTCCCCGCTGGACTCATCAGGCAATCTCATCAGGATTGCCTGAGTGATGAGTCCAGCGGGGACGAAACGTACGTCGCAATCGAGCTACCGGTAATGCGGTATGTCGTTGCTGTGTCATCATCTATGTGCAGTGCTGGCAAACCGTCCGATTTTTCGGACAGTGTCCGATTTTTGAAGGCTCTTCCGAAAACCGGTCCGAAAAAGGAAACGTCCGAAAAGTAGCCAAAAATGTCAGGGATCAGTACTTTCCTATTCAGAAGTCCTGTATTTTCACTTTTCAGCGCAACTGAAGGCACAAATCCCTGTCATGTGCTTCTAAAAAGGCTAGCGCTTGGCGCGGCGGTGGAAGTGCAAAGTACGAGGGCATGTAGATCTACACTGAACAGTGTGTGACCACACTCATGCATTACCAGGATTACAGAATTCAGGCATGGCAACCAATTACTTCGGTGTGCAAGATCGGTTACCATGACAACGGAGCGAATTTTCATGGTATTTTGGGCGGTTTTTTGAATTCTCCGGAAAAATTGCTGAGGAGAAAAATTCGCACCATGTGGCCAGCCTTGGCGATGAAGGGTGTCCGATTTTGGGCGAAAACTATTTGGCAGCACTGTATGTGCCATGCGCTACTTGATGCCGGTACATGTACCAGCCTGCTATATATGCCGGATACCGCCAGTCATGCATCGACCAGGCGCCAGGCGCGAACTGATGGTGGTGGTGGTGAGAAGGAGAGCTCTGTGCCAGAACTTTGCAGCCTAGAGAGCGTGTGTGGGCAGGCGTGTGTTTACCGCCATATTGCCAGGTGTGTCTTTACCACCATATTTATCAACCATAAGTACAGCTGCAGTGGTGTCTTCAATTTCATTCTCCCGAGTAATAATAATAATAATAATAATAATAATAAGTCCACTATGCTCCCGAATGCATGCGGAAAGTGGTGGCGGAGCCCTGCTGCTCAGCCGACCTTGGTGGTCTCGGCGTCTGCACAGACAAAGCGCGACAAGAAAAATAGAGAAAGACATAGGAGACATAAGAGAGAGAGAGAGAGAAAAGAAAAACAAGACGAGAGCAAGACATGTATACGGAAGTGCAGCGCCCACACATCCACTGCTGAAGGATAAAGATAAAGGATACATGTATGTTGGATAGGGAAATTGGGGTCAATCAGAACTTAAGGTAGCAGTACTGGAAAACGGGTGTCAGATTTAGCCAAAATATCAATTTCACGGGAACTGCTTCAAGTGTGATTTTTCTGAAAGAAGGAATACCAAAGGGTCTACAAATGAATTTTTTTGGCATTCGAACCAGCCAAAGCAGAGATATGGCCCTTCAAAAACTGAAAATACCCGTCAAAATTTCAAAATTGCACTGATCAGCTGATCGATGTCAATCTATTTCGAGAGGGTTTCTGTACAATATCAACGCATCCTTGCCAATCTCGGCCTGATTCACGCTATCTGTCCAGCTAAAACCAGTTTAGAGCTGGGCTGAGTGTCGCGATCGCCACATGCAGCGCCTGCCTGGCCCAAGCTAGCTGGCCTGGCTGGCCTGCACTCAACCCACGCAATTGTATTTTCAAAAAATTAATGATAAAAAAATTCTTTGTTCTCAAACTGTTTGCCAATGCGACGAGCGTTTGTCAGCGACGTTGGAGCTCTGCGCTTGAGTTGTTGTGCTGGCGCTACTTGGTCAGGAGACGGGTGATGAACACAAACGAAGGTCGCTCAGCAGGCCAAGGAAAAGCAAATTTCCTAGAGTTACGTCCAAGCTCGTCTCAAATCCTGAAGTATTTGAGCCAATTGAGGGGAGTGAAAGCGAACACGAGTCGCAGGCTGATGGAGCTGGTGAGGGCGTAGAAGATGACTCTGATCTTCCAGCTGATTTTTTATCCAGTGATGCCTCGTGTGATAACGATGGAGATTAGTCTGAAGAGGATTGCGATGATATTCCATCAGGAATTCGAATTGTTCACATGGAGAGCTTACAGCAATTGGTGACGTCAGCGTGTGTATGTAGTAATTATCAAGAGGGCAACCTGACTATCAAAGATAATTTTCGTCATGGCCTCGCCTCAACAATTAGTTTGCAGTGCGAATCGTGCTGCTCATCAACCAGTGTAGCCCTGGCAGAAAGACACCCACTTGCTAAATTGTACGATATAAACCGCCGCCGCAGTGTGCTTGCCATGCGCCTTATTGGTAGTGGACGAGAAGGTCTGAACAGTATCTGTGGGATATTGGATATGCCGCCTCCTGTTAGCAATTCTGGGCACAGCGATGCACTACACACTGCTGTGGAAACTGATGCTAGGGACAGCATGAAGAGTGCTGCACAGCGTCTTCTTGTTCGGCGAACAACAGAACAGCAATCCCACCCGGAGAATGTTGCAGTTAGCACCATGGAACGTGGATGAAGCGCGGATTCTCATCAATGTTTGGTTTGCCAACTGTTGTGTCCTATGAGACAGAAAAGGTTCTGGACGCGGAGGTGCTATCAAAACACTGCAGTGGATGTGAAACTTGGAAGAACAGATGGCAAGCAAGAAAGATTTCTAATGCTGAGTACGAACAATGGAAATGTTTTCGGCTGTGCTGGAAATGATGAGCTGCTCTAAGTTTCACTTGCCAGCTCTGGTCTTCTCAAGTTGGATGAAGAGAAGCAGTATCACAGGAGGAGAAGGTCCAGTGAGGAGCAAAAGTCAGCCAGGAAGAGAAGAAGAGCCATTCGAAAGGGATTTGCTGACGCGATACAGCAAGCAGAGGTAGTCACATACATTGCTGGAGGGTTTTCAGAGTGCCAAAAGTTAGTGTTTTTTGGCCTTCCGACCAAACTTTGGTACACTATATCTCCAGACTGGCTCATCACAGCCCAATAAACCTTATATGTAGATTGATCAGTGGAAAATTTCCCAGATGCTGAATATATTTATAAAGCCATAGTTTTTTGTTTGGCGGATGTTAGCTGCCTCAGTAGTAATAATCTTTTTCGACGGTGACGGGCGTCTTCACAGATGATGTTGACTGGGTGGTGCTATTTGTGTCCTATCTCCAATCTGTTCTATTCAGCATCTGCTACTATTGTAGACTGTCGCTTATGATGCATTTTTAACACTTCAGCTGATATTATGTTGCTGCTAGCATGTACCAAAAATCTGAGATGACGGCATTTTTTTACTCTCCAGTGCAGTGAACTTTTGGCACGATGCGAAGTAAATAAGTTCAAGGTAGTACTTTTATTAGGTGGTGGCGTGAATCATGAATCTGTGCTCAAAATTTTGTGGGAAAAGATTCACAGACACCGAAGTAATACCCGATTTTAGTTGTGTGTATTTGCGAATGGCATATTCCAGTACTGCTACCTTAAGCTAAGGAAGTCAAAGAGCGTCAGTTGCTCTCTGCCAGTCAAGGTGCAGCAGGTACTTATGGCATCTTTCCTTGAAGGACTGCAGCTGTTGTGGGTGCGGTGCAGATTGCAAGACATGTCCGGGCAGGCTGTTCCACGTTGGAATGGCGCAATCGGGGAACCCATTGCGGAGGCTGCTTCGGGTGCGTGCCGGGAGTGTGGATTTTAGCTGGTTCTGGTGTTGCTGAGCGATCTTAGTAGCCAGCCTGGTCGATGGTCTGCACGGAGGGGTGGGTCGGCTGGGGGGAAGATACGTTAGCTTGAAGAGGAGCGACCTGAGGGATGCAACCATTCTGCGGTAGGCCTTGACGGATTATGCTAATATTTTCGTGAAATTATGCTTTTCGCATTGCTGAAAAAATTGCAGAATTATGCTATTTTTATGCTAAAAGTTATCATATTATGCCGCATTATGCTCACATATGCTGCTAATGTATTATGTATATGATGGTTCTGTGCAAAAAAGCAGGGGAATATTTTTGTAGAGGGCATTGTCATGGTTGTACTGTAGTAGCAGAAGTTCAACGGGGTGAATGCACCGTCCGACCTAGCTACGACCGTCACTGATCGTAGTGGACTGGACATGTTATCAAGGGAGTCGTAAACCTACGACTTCCTGGTGCATCTACTGTCTTGTAGAACATGTACAACTGTATGGAATCTGATGCGAACAGGCGGATTATTCCAATTTTATGCGATACGTATGCAATTTGCCTCGACTTATGCGATTATTCGATTTTGGTAGGAATTATGCGAAAAATTATGCTAGCATAATCCGTCAAGGCCTATTCTGCGGTGCTCCAGGCTGGGAAACCAAACTCCCGGGCCGATGATCTTTAGCGCCCTGTGCTGCATCTTGTCCAGGCTGGACATCCACACCATCCACACCAAGGAGCAGTACTCCATCAAAGGGCGGACAACCCCCTTGTACACAGTTGTGCGACCTCTGGCGTCTAGGAGGGGGGCAACCTTGGCAAGGAAGTGGAGCCGCTGAGCAACTTTGGTTGCAATGGAGTGGAGGTGACTTGAGAAAGACAGCTGGGTGTCAAAGGTGACACCGAGCAGCTTAATCTCCCGCTCCTCCGGGATGGCAGCTCCTGCAAACAGTGCTGATGGCATGGCTGGGGGTGGCTTACGGTGGTTAATGGTCATCGCCTGAGACTTGGATGGCTCAAATGTCACTTTCCAGTCTGCGCCCCACTCAGCGACGCTGTCCATGACGGCTTGGAGCTGCACCGTGGAGTCGGCGATGTCGGATGTGGCGGACAGGCACTGGTAGAGGGTCGTGTCATCCGCATAGGTGGCAAGTAATTAGTTCGGAGCCCGCAGGGAGATGGTCCTCATCATCGTTCACGTAGAGGAGAAACAATGTCTAGATCTACAGTCTACTACAGACACTACAGACACTACAGACACTACAGTCTAGAGCTTCCACAATGTAGTACAGTCAGCCACGGTAACCAATGGTAACCTTGTACACTGTAGTTGTGACCGTGAGTCAGTCATGCAGTCTGAACTCTGAACTCTGAACTCTGCCTCTGCCTCTGTTCAGTCTGGAGTCATGGATTGGCGGCCGGCATGGTTTGGGTGAGACTGCAGTAGTAAGTACTGCACTGGTATGGCTGTATTATGTACTGTCTGGCACTTATTTATTTATTCGTGCATTTTATTTATACATTCCTGGCTAACCGTAAGGCCGGCCGCTGCCAATAGTGAGAATGAGATGAGGGGTGGTAACAAACCATGGTTAACTAAAAACTACTGAAGTACATTTAAAAATGAGATGGAAAAGAGAGAAGAGGAATAAGCTGCAAGTTCCAATGCATTGCATCCACATGCAGGCTAGCCACATTCACTAAGGAATTCCACATTCAGGCAATAAATTGGTACTCGAGTCAGTGTACAGTAATCATAAAGTAGCCTGGTCAAAAAAAAAACATTGTAAGCGATTATTAGTAATTTACCGGCACCAAGTCGAGTACATAAACCTTGCCGGCACTAGTTCGCAGACTGTTTAATCCGTGTGAGTAATTTTGCTTTTACGGATAACTTCTTTCCATGAAACAAGATGAATGATACCAGGCTCAAAACTATTCCTAGTCTATCTTCCAGGATGATGAATACCAATGGGCAATGCTATTAGAAAACCATGCATGTACGCTTACTGAAGCAACTGCTAAATTGAAACTGATACATGCAAAATATACCGTATAGAAACGAATCCTAACAATACCGGAGTACTATGTACTGAATCTGGTACAAACTAGTAGCAATGAATAAGAACTATAGTAAGCATTATGTTAAAGCTGTCCAGCACTTAAAAACAAATCACTATTTTAGCGAGCAATATGAACATAATTGCACGGATATTGCCTAGATAGCTGAAGTATGCTGATTGAAATACCGATCGACCGCGCCGTGAAGAGCTTGCAGGTCCGGATGCGCTTGAAGAATACACGATAATAATCCAGCTCAATAAAGATTACATTAGTCGCTATACATCAGTGCGTAAAATGGCGAGGAGGCGATCATCGCAGCACCCATAACAAGCTGTACAGCTCATTGAGTGCACCATGGTGACATTTCCCACGTAGCCAAAGGAATATTATAAGGTCTAAGTCACACATTAAAAGCTACATGAATTGCATTTAGTTTCTCAAAAACATACCAAGTTCAGTGTGCACAATGTTTATAACTATGGTGTGATTAGCAATGGTTGGACGAGTGTAACAGAACATGGATGTGGACGTGTAAGTCAGTACACACACTTTGATGTGCAAAGAGTTTTCACCAAGGCTTACTTGCATGAGCAGGGTAGCATGATTTCACCACCGCTTGACTACATGGCACATGAGCAGAAACAAGAGCTAAGTTTTCTCCGAGGCTGCATCGCCACCGGCTTCAGCAATATTGGACAGTAGGGGCTCTCTGGCGCGCGGTATGCTGCTGGTCCGAAACATGTGATGCTTGGATGAGGAAAGCGACGCGGACAGGTTGGAATCGGAGCGACCGCGCAAGCGCCGCCGGGGCATCAGCACGGCGATCAGCGAGGCAAAGAACACTACACCAATCACACCGCCCGTGATGCCAGCTATGGCACCATGGGACAAGCTGGAGTGGCCTGGAACGGGGCACAAAATAGGAAGGAAGGAAAAAAGTTACAACAACAGTGCAGGACGTTGTTGGTTGATACCACAAGTGGCAAACAAACACAGATATGCTTAGGAACCGTGTAGGAAACACGACCTGAGGAAGCAGTCTTGATAGGTCCAGCCATACAGGCCTTTCATACTTGTCTCTGTGTACGGTATGGCAGGTGCACAGGATCTCCTCATTACCACCATGTGTTGGTATCAACGGATTAAACATGGACCCAGCATACACAGCATTCATGCATCAGTGTGTACACACATCCTGATTGGCGGGTAGATTGCATGGAAAACTGAGTGTATGGCTGGCAGTCGCAGTATCAGACGGTTTACTCTTACTCTTTTGTGTAGGGTCAACGTTAGGACTAGCTGTTGTGGCTGGATTGCTGAAGCCTACAGAGTGACACACACACACGCACACACACACACACACACACACACACACACACACACACACACACACACACACACACACACACACACACACACACACACACACACACACACACACACACACACACACACACATACACACACACACACACACACACACACAAACACACACAAACACAATGACAGACTGACATCACCATAGATACAGGTCAGCACAATCTTCTCTACCGCAACCAGCTCAGGTAGAATAGTATTTCTTACATGATACGTGATCATTGCCGGGGCCATGGCCAATAGGCGGTCTTCCCGCCGCGGGCATAATCAGGCCATCAGGACCGTTTGACGTCATTTTGGGAGTTTCAGGACCGTTCGACGTCATTTCGGGAATTTCAGGACCGTTTGACGTCATTTCGGGAATCATTTCTGGAATAATTCGACCTTTGACCTTCCCTAATACCGTATTATCTCTATTATAAGTAGGGGTGAAAGGGGTGATCCGGGTAACCCGGGTACCCGTCTGTTTAGCTGCTGATCCGTTAGCAAACGAGTACCCGTTAGTTGTGTAGGATTGTAGGGTACAGTATTATAAGCTTGCTTGTACAGTTGTACAGTTCAGTGCACAGTTTTGAGTGTGTTTTTCCGCTCGTTCAATCCTGCTACATATCACGGTATCCATTGTAGCTACGACAACTTTGACTGTTTGCATGTAGCGCAGTGATTGTGCACGCTGCGCTTGTCGCGGTGTAGTGTACTTGCATGACTTCGCATATCCTCCTGGCGTGAAATCCGGAAGGCTACTGTAGCTAAATTGTTGCCCGAAAATCTCTCTCCTATCAGAATGCTTGTAAAAGACATGTTGCGCTTACGATCCCAAGCAAATGGAACGTTTTTGGAAAAAGTATGGCGGATAAAGGGTACCCGATAACCCGCCCGTTAAGCCAGATACCCGTTTGTTACCTTAAAGGGTAACCGTTTCACCCCTGATTATAAGCACGGTCCTTTATTTTTTCAATGTACCTCCGCCCCGTGCTATTAATGGAGACGTTCCATTATTGTTTCAACCTCATTTCAGAGGCATGCTGCCATGCCAAATTCATGTCAGACACACACATTTCAGGGTTTTTTTTTGCCGGTACAGATAATGAATGTACACAGTGTGCTTATAATGGAGACTGAGCACTTTATTTTTTGAATGCCGCCCGAAGGTGTTCTATTATTGGAGACGTGCTATTATTGGAGACTGTGCTTATATTAGAGATAATACGGTATGTTGCTTCAAGTCATGCTGTAAGAAATCAAATCAAGCACGCTCTGTCTGTCATGATGCCTGAATCTTGCCCTTGCCTGCAGCCCTCGGGCCTATGGCCCTTGGGCTGCAGGTTCGGGCAAGATTCAGCCACCATGACCTCCTGAGCGTGCTTGATTACATACATCCACACAGCAGTACGTTCAATGGCATGCAGCATGACCGTAGCATAGCAGTATACAGTCAATGACTCACCAGAACTACACAATGTAGGGAAGATTCCAGAGCAGGGCGCCAGATCTGTCTGACCAGGGCTGCATGCCTCGCACACTATACCACACACATAAACACACACACACACACACACACACACACACACACACACACACTCACACACACACACACACACACACACACACACACACACACACACACACACACACACACACACACACACACACACGTACACACACACACACACACACACACACACACACACACACACACACACGTACACAAACATAGATACACATTTTAAGTACATGTTGTGCCTGGTTGATCCCATGTAGCAAAACCAGTGCATGTATCATACAGGTCACAGTGTAACACAGTGTAACACAGTGTAACACAGTGTAACACAGTGTAACACAGTGTAACACAGTGTAACACAGTGTAACACAGTGTAACACAGTGTAACACAGTGTAACACAGTGTAACACAGTGTAACACAGTGTAACACAGTGTAACACAGTGTAACACAGTGCTGGTCAATGGAATTCAACCTCATGAACAGACACTCATACCTCGTTTCCGCAGCTTTGGAATGTCCGTAACTCCGAACCACATACATTTTTTATGGGACGTCATTCTTTCCACAAAAGTGCCAAAAGAGTAGTAATATTTCCACTGAAACTCGTCCAAAGGGTGTCCGGTAGACTGAAGCGCTCGTAGCTTCGGGGTCCGGATAACCGAAGTATGGGTGTACTAATATTATAACTTTTCTTAAATAAGCACCCTAGGCCAGAGCAGTGCCCAGTGTTCACAGGTCTGGAGCTACATAGTGCCGAGCACAAGTTGACCGCCGCGATCGGATTAAAATCATTACATGACTTGTATCAGTTCTGTATTTGAAGCCCACCGGATGAACAGCAGTGACCAGACTGTTTCTTTTTTCCGGAACTCTGAGTTTTACGTATGGACGTGACACTCATCACACAGAGGTATTTGAAACCAGCACAATTAAACGAGTTATCCACACTTCACGTCCACAAGACAGACTTCATAACTCTCTAGTCACATGACAGGTAAATGTAATGTTACCATGCACGCTCAATTGCATGTATACTGGGAAAGTGTCACGTGATCTAGCCCACAATGCACATATGACTGGCTATTCGCCTCCGTCGTGAATGGATTATGTATGTTCTCTGCCAAGCAACCCTATAACTTGCCTATGATACAACTGCTCACCTGTGTATTGGAAACTGTAGTGAGTGCCTTGGTACTTGTAGAGCTGGAAGGTATCTCGAACGGCTCTGAACCGCACCACCACGGTGGATTCCGTTGAAATGAACGGCAGCGGCTGAATATCCCCAGTCAGCACAGTGCTGGGATTTGGCTCGTTTCCGTTCAGAATGGTCAGGTTTATTCGGCTGATGTCCGAACATCCCAGCGGTGGCGTGCTGGCATGGCAGTTTAGCAGGAAGGACGTGAAGTAGATGCGAACGCGGCTGCCCACTGGTGCGCGTATGGTGTGGTTGCAGTCGTAAACCTGCAGCGGGAACTCGTTGCTCCATTTCATCGACACTGTGCCACTCTGGTCGGTCAGCACCTCACAGCGCTGTGGACTAACGCGGTAGCTGTTACCTGCAAGCACAGGGAATAGCCATGCATACATGTAACAGCATTTCAATGGCATGCACCCTTTTTCACATGGAGTTCCACTGCAAGCGAGGGTTGAAGTGCAGACTATCTATTGTTCCATACACGTGATGGACACTACTATGCACGTATGCTGTCCCGCTGTCCCGCCTGGCCCTGATTGTGTGCATAAGGTATGCTTACACAAGATCCAGGCGTACGCAGACATTCTAAAAGCTGTGGACATGCTCAATAGTTTAGTCCCATAAAACCTTTCGCAGGAATAAGCCATACCGGGATTAGGTAGAGCTGTCCAGGTGGCTACAAATCCACGATGTTGGTTAGTGTAGTCACTAGTAAACCTAATCTGTGCTGTAGAACCCACTGACGACCATACGGGCGGGAGAAACGGGCCGCAGTGCTCTCTATTGTTATCCGGATATGCCATGTCGGTTAGGTGGACAACGTCGTGGACACAGTCGGAAAGCGACACGTCCAGATCGAAGATGGAGAACTGCACCTGGACGCGATAGCCGTTGGGAACGGTGATGGTCCAGGTGCATGCCACGTTGTTACTGTACAGTCCGGTGTCGTTGACCGTGGGCGAGGCAATGGTGCCGTTGTACCCGGTGAGAGAGCCGCCGCAGTGCTTCACAGCTGTGCACCAGGGAGCACACAATCATGCGGATGCAAAGAACGGATTACCGTCTGAGTGACTCGGAGAAAGCACCACATAGTAGCATGGTAAGAGACTTTAGCACACATGCTCATCCATAGTAATGCGGACGTGGCATAGAATAATGAGTATCGTACATGTTGATGTATGCACCGTGGCAATGCAGCAGGTGATAAGTAACAGGGCAGCTACTGGGCATGACAACCATCATGTCCATACAAGAAAAACAGGCGCGACCACATCTTGAGACCCTGGATATTTCTTCCGTAGAAGATGTAATTTCAATTATTTCACGCAATGATGATGCCAATCAATGTCTAATCTAGCTAATACAAGCACACGCCATTATGAGTACACCATCGCTTCAGAGTTCAATAGGCTTACCACTATACTGGAGTGAGAATCCAGTGGATCCAGTGGACTGCGGTGAAGTGGTGAACTTAACCAGTACACTCGACGAAGGTATGGTTAGTTCAGTGAAGGCTAGCCCAGACCCGGACAGCTGTCTGACGAGAGGGGCTGAGCCAGTGTAGCCGCTGTACAGGTTGATGTGCGCTGTGGATGCGTTGCCTTGAAGAGCATAGGTAATGGATAACTGCACCGTGATGCACCGCGATGCACATGTACACAGACACACACAGACACACACACACACATATACACATGCATACATCATTTTGCGAGAACTGTTGCAATACGCCCAGTGAGAGGGCAAATTTTACCTGTGCCCATGGTGAAGCAAAATAATTATAGCTAAACAAACAAACATCCATATCCCATGCACAAGCGTGCACGGACACTCACATAGGTATGCACACACGGCATACATAGAGATGGAAGGTCATTTGTAAAAGCAAAGAAAACTACGCCCACAGGCCTTTCAAACGGGATACACATGATAACGGAAGCTCACTGGGACAGCACCAATCCTTCTGACGTTTAATCCCTGCCAGGTGTACAACTCTAGCCGCTGCACCGTCTTACCTTCACATTGAATCCTTCCTGAACAGCAATGACCCACACACACTCAATGTCGGAGCGATAGAGCGCTGCACCACTACCATCATCAAATATCCCAGCCGGCTGGTTGAAGACGAATATACAATGCAATGATGCTGCCTTCTCATCTAGTAACCGAACAAACAAATGGGTAGTGTGCACACAAGCCCGGCACAGTTATGGTTAAGAGCAGCACTTGTGCAAGCGTTGTTTTGACCAGAATGTCCTCAAGCCAAGCAAGGCTACTGCAGTACTGCTAGTAATAGCGTCATGCTGGTTTACATAGAAGAGAGTCCCTTGTACATCAATCACTCTATTTGAGCTGTCCCGGATGGCCCTATTTGTGAAGAGACCCCCTAGATACGTATCTATTCATCTTTGTGAATCCGTGAAAAAAACCCAATACAGTGCAGCAGTACAATGCCATGTACATGTACATGTTGCATGCATTCAGGTAGTAGTAGAAGTAGTATCTATTATTTGACTAGGGGAGTCCCAACAGGCATGGCCTTGTTACAGGGAACCCTTGTAATGGTTGAACCGATCTGTAACAACGTAAAAGACGCACCAAATCATGCACTGTGCGTAGTTTGACTTGTAGTCAACACAGCCTAGAAGCATGAGCAATACATCAGTCATGTCCTACATTGTGTTGCCAAGTATGAAGAAATCTCAGCAACGTGGTTGGATGGAACCGGTGCCTGTGATAAACAAAAACGTGCAAACAGCATCAAGGGCACAGGATTGAATGAAAGACACAAAGAGCAAACTCCAACATTCTGAGCAGCCACCTTCTCCGCATATTACCGCTAAAGTTATAACGTAGAAGCAGCAACAAGGGTGTGTTCCACATTGGAGCAACCAACTTCAAAGTCATATCCTCTTCTAGTACTTGAAGTATTTCAAAAGGCACCTGTGCATAATTATGAAGCCAATGAACTGATTAGTTGGTAGGCTGCATAAGAATTCTGCCATTAGAAGTTAATCAGGGTAGACTGCATAGGGAGATCCTGGCATTGAATTAGTCGAGGAACCACTGCTATGTAGCGTTAGCCTTCTCCCAGTCATATCTACTGGTGTATAGGTCCGATAGCTATCATGCATCTAGGTCATCAACTGCTGAAAGCCAGTGCAAGACCTTACACAGTATTACCATACTCTTATCATTGTTATCAACAAAGTGTATTCCATCCAATGGTGTTTACGCACTGCTTACAGGCAATGTCGTGAAGTCCACAAACAGCGATGGGAAATACGCCTCTGTGATTTACAATTACCACATGAAGTTGAGCACGTACACACACACACACACACACACACACACACACACACACACACACACACACACACACACACACACACACACACACACACACACAAATGCATGCATTGACACACATACATAAGCAATAACACAGAGTGATCAAGTCCTGCGGCAGTGCACATATGGCCTGGGGCAGATCTTCAATACTGGAAAATATGGCTACAGCCTCCCGGCACAACCTAGATACATGTAAACTCAGTGATCATAGCACAAACAGCATCCGTGTTTGACTCAAGAGGAGCACTTACTGAACAGAACAACTGCTGGACAGTTGCGAGGATCTGTAGGAGAGATAATAATAAAAAGAATGTGCAAGGAAAAACATCAAGTTGGGGAGCACGTACTTTTACACATTAGTTCACTTCACTCCGGGACACATCTTTAACATTAGAAAAGTCTCTGCTCCGCTTGTGCTTGTATCAGAGCAATCACCTGCAGCAAATTCTGCACTCAGTTTGACGTATATAGAAATGATTCCAACTATGTGTCCATGTAGTTGAAGACCATGGCTGTGTGATGAGTGCCTTTACCCCGTTGAAACACCAAGTAACCTAGGCCGAAAGTAGTAGTAGATGATGGATATGGTTGTACTGCGGCTGTGTGCCTATTATGCTTCAAGACCACATGCATGTACGCATAGGATATGTCAGTATCAGTATCAGATGGTGTAGCTCAGTTAGACTGAACAAGTGACAGCTCAGCTAGGATAGAGTACGTAAACTCGCCTAATTTCCCAACCTAATTCACTTTGATCTTGTTCTAGTGGAAGTACTACCACACAAGCACAGTACTCTATGGCTGAAACGGGTTTAATACCCCCCCTCCCCCCCCCTCCTCCCCCTCCCCCCTCCCCTCCCCCTCCCCCCCCTCCCCCTCCCCCCCCTCCCCCCCCCTCAACACAGACACAGACATAGACTCCTTGCCCGTTTCAAAAGAAATTTTAGAAGTTTCTAAATCCACCGCAAATCCACCGCAGAAGACCATAACTCACCGGCATTAATGGTGTAGAAGAATTCTGGTTGGAGCTTCGGCACAGTTCGTGACGATGACATCGGGACAACATTTGACAGGTATAGATTACGCAAGCCCTGCACTAGCCAGTAGCCCTGGAGCGGCTCATAGCGAATGAAGCTGACCTCGCATCGTGATCTCGGGCAGGTGGCCTCGCTCAAGGTTTGCGTGGCCAACGTTGTCCAATGAACGCATGGGCACACCTTTCACAACATTGCACAACAAGAAGAAGAAATAGCTGGACAACGTCACAGGCTATGGGTTTCTGGGCTTTGCCTATAAAACAGGCTGTAATTTAGCAGCTGTGATAGCAAAATGGGCAATTTTATATGGTAGGCAATGGGGATGGCTAGCCAAATAACAAACACCAAAGACTAGCAGGTAACCCATGGTCGCGGGGAACATAGGAGGGAACAGTGTGCTTCATTCGAAGGAGATCCGCTCACCTTGTTCAGAACGTCGGTCCATTCATCCGACCAGGGCGTCACAAAGTACAGCGTTGGCACGACTAGCGTGTGACGTGCAAACATCGGCCCACCGTCCTACAGTACACAAATATGTACATGTGTTTCATTGTGTTTCATGACCTACCGATACAATATAGTTGAAAGAAAATCAATGCAGAATTCATAGAAAAGAAGAAAAAAGACCCAAGGAACTACAAGTTACGCTATAATATGTCCGCTAACACCACCAGTTACTAAACAATCAGCTCATGCGATAAAAATTGCACAACACTGACCGACGGTACTGACGTTCTACAACTAACTGGCTAAGTCCGGAGTCCAGAGTCCATTAATGCAGAATTCCCTGTTACAGTCAACTTGGCTAATAACGACTGCTGCGGATATAACGACAATTCGCGAATAACGACAGAATTTCCATGCCCAGATCAAAGTCCCATCTAACTGCATACATTTAATTTCGGATACAACGACTATCTGAATAACGACAATTCGCGAATAACGACATGCTTTTAGTGCCCCGAGGTCATATTCACTGCTTGAATAACGACTTTCTGGGCTTTTGACAGCTACATGTATTTCAAGTACCTGTCATGCAGAAGTACCAGAACCCATGGCGATGGATAAAGGTACACATGCAAGAAGATGCAGCCAAGGGGAGGGGGGGGGGGGGTGCTATTATTTATTTTATTTTGCTTCTGAATACATGCAGTTGGAGTGATCAGCACAGGTACATGTAGTTGTACATGATTGTACAGTTATCATCATACATGTACATGACATGTACATGACATGTACATGACATGTACATGGCTCCAAAGGCTAATTTTTCAATTTATTTCCCTTCCATATTGACTGTATAGTTCCTTTCAATTGTAATATGAAAATACAGTATACATTGGCATAGAGCATGAAAAGAGCTTCATTTTGATATGCACATCATACTATACAAAATATGGGTTCACATACATTCAAATGGGACTTCGGGTATAAGGACACTTCGCGAATAAGGACACTTTTCTGATGCCCCGCCGAATGTCGTTATTCGCAAAGTTGACTGTATTACTTGTCACGGGAAAGGTATACATTTGTGAAGCTACCTCCGACAAGTTTATCCAGCCCCTGGCCGGCAGTGGTGCTGTTTAAAATAACTGTGTTACAAGACTCGCTATGGCACCACATAAAATATTTTAATATACCGTGCCCCATTGCCGTGTCTGCTCCAATACACAGCTTAGCCCAAATGCATCATTATTAATTTTGCCATACTCACCTCACTGGGTCCGTGGTCTGTTGCATTGCACAACGCCGTGACATGCAATACGAGTCGCATGTCGTCGCACGTGTGCGAGTTGTACACGTTCAGCTCCACAGAGATGCGGTTAACCTGGATGAACTCCACTACGGTGCGTACCGACACGTTGGCGGATGAGTTCTGGCACGGGCCGACGAAGCTGCAGGGGCGGTTTTCCGGCGGCGGCGTTAGCACGTTGCTGGCCGGGTAGTTCCCGTTGATGGTGGCCAGCGTACGCCGATAGAGCCGTGCAAGACTGTCAGCTGTAGACCGATGGTACAGGTCACCCAGCCATTCGACGTCGGGATTTGACTGGCGAGAGCTCGGGTAGCGATGCATATCACCGGGCCAGCTAGGCAGATGTACGTCCGGCGGTATCAAGTACCATTCACGCGGAAGAGCGTACTTACCAAGCTTCGCCGAATAGTACTCAAAGAAGTTAAACCTACAGGTACGCACAGCATAGAGATTACGAGCAGTTGGTCAACATAGAATGCGATTTCCACGCGTGTATCAAGAGTCCATGTGGAGAGTGTGACCACTAGCTGTTATAGGCTCTCTAACAACAAATCTGGGCTGTGAACTGTACAGAGATATCTGTACTACACAACGAATAAAATTGATAGCAGCTGTTATTTAATAACACCTGCTATCATAGCACAAGAAACTGTACTTTCACCATCGCGTGACATCCGTTCACCAGCGGAGGCTAGAACAGACATGAATGGGCTACTGCATACCGGCCATTCCAAAACACTATACTCACGTAGGTATTGCCCGGGATGTGAGCGGCAGCGGGAACGAGAAGTTGAAAAAGTACGTCTCTCCAATAGTGTGCTGCTTGGACGTCAGTGAGGCGATTTGATAGTCTATTGAGTACTGGGCCCAGAAATCGGCCCAGTTCTGTGTGCAAACACGTAAATGAGGTAAGTGGGGAGTACACAACATATTAGTCACGTGGTGGTGGAAATGGAAGGATTCTTGCAGTGACTGGTTTGTGACGAGCGGCCATATGTTAAACTACTTCAGCCCCCCCCCCTCCCCCGAATCGGTCCGGTTGGTCAAGTCATCACCGGACCAACTTGTTGTGGCCATCAACGCATGTTTACTGCGGAGAAAGCTATGTATACCCACTATCATACACAAACTGTATAACAGATTATGGTATGACTGGACCAATCTAAAACTGCTTCCGGCTGTCCTGTACTTCCCTGGCTCTCTACCATGTTGAGAGATTGCTAGCCCTGCATTTCAAAGGTTGCAGTTGCTGAGCAGTGTCTCACCTGAGCAGTATCTAACCTGAGCAGTACCTAACCTGAGCAGTATCTAACCTGAGCAGTATCTAACCTGAGCTGTACCGTGCACTAACCTGTACTTTGCCTCCTGCTGCGGATGACGAGTCGATTGGCTCGTTGGCAAAACCTCCGATGGTGATGACACTTGCCTGCTTGCCCAGCTGCAGCTTGGTAACAAACTGGCTGCAAGCACTGGCACAGCGGCCGTCCGTGATGATGGAGATGTTGTGGAATGGCGAAGTTGGTGGATTGCTGCCCTGCGTGACCTGAAAACATAACGAACAAAGAGATGAAAGAGCCCAGAAACATAAACACATTGCTTCTAGAGGTGGCAGGGTATGGTGGTGTCCTTTCTAGAGAAGCGGAGCAGAAAGAAGGAACACACCTTTCCACCAAGCCTACTCCAAGTACAAAGAAAAAGACACAGGACTAAAATTTGTTAACACCGTGCATGTCTGTACTCTGGAAGTTTGTATGTCAGCATGTGTTGATATCATTCTTATCTGAACGCATCGATTTGTGACTATTAATCGTGTATAGTGGTCACAACATTGTCCTGGTGGTATCTTCTTCTTACGGTCTGGTTCGGAACAGTGTTTCTTCGTCACGGTGACCATGGCTGGGTATCGCATGAATCACACTTTATTGGTTAGAAAAGTACTTCAAAGTATAAATAAATAAACAGCATAGAAAGAACTCAATTGTGACTCTGAGCTTCCCGTTTTTCATGACGATCATCAAGACCTGCCTTGTACTATCAACGAGTGCTCTTCGGCCAGTGGTCCAGTGGAGCAATCTACTTGCTTACGGATGCACAGTAAAACCTGGTGTACTTGAAGCGGCCTCTGGTTTTAGCGACCACCTGCTTTTAACGACCGTTTTTCCATGCACAGGGACAATTCTACACAGAAACTGCACTGAATACAGCGATCACGTGCCTGGCGCGACCAGCGGCCGACTTTTAGTGTACCAAGTGCCATATTGGACCTGCACACAGCGACCAAAACCAGCCAAAAGTGCCATCTTGACTGGCAGAGCCGACTGCAATAGGGTTGAAGTGCGCTCTGAAGCAAGTGCATGCAGTCAAGTGTGTGATTGCTCTGGTAGACCACTATCCCATGTACTGAACAGTTGCTTTGTGAGTGAAATGTATTCTATGCTCCCCACCTGTCAATATGAGTACATGGAAGTACAATCATGCACCTGTATACACACGATCCGAAATGCCACGAATGTATGGGACCTGGTTCTAAAGACCACCTGGCCTTAATGACCGCTTTTGCTTGCACCGTGGGGTGGTCGCTTAAACCAGGTTTTACTGTAACAAAATTTCATGGTTAGCATGAAACTCGGCCAGACCCGAGTTTTCCGCATCCGTGCGAACGCCACCACCCTTCAAGGATCAAGGCGCACATGCAGCTCCTAAAGCAGTGGGAGGTGAGTGGATCAGGCCCCCCACCAAAGTGGTTAGATCGAAAATCCAATTTGCAGTATCCTTGCTTTCCATGTTACCTAAATAAGTACCGTAAATAATAAATACAGTACAATAATTCTTTGAAACCTCAGTATTAAACACATCTACAATGGCTGGATGGCTTTTAAGGGCAAGAGTCTGCACGTCACAGTAGCTGTACACATTCTTCATGTTTGAGCATAGCAACTAGCTAAGATGCTGCTTCAGTATCTTACCAAACTGTCCTCAGTCAACAAACAGTGCGGCTAGGTTCAAATTGTCTTCAGACCCGCACAGTATGATTGTGTGTAAGCACAGGGAACTTACCCTCTCACACTCCGTCAGGTAGAATTTCTGCGTATACTCGCTGGTGATTCCTGCTCGGGTTTGCCGTACTGGCTGGTCGTAGTAGGCCCGCTTGGGAACGAACGATTCTCCAAACGGCTTTGTGTTCTTGACATCGCTGAGCAGAATGTCAGGATGGGCTTTGTGAAAGGTAGAATCCGGAGAGAGAAGGCTATCCAGTACTGACTTCAAGAATCTGGATCTTGATTCACCGCTTGCTGATGCCAATAGATAGGGACTGCCGAAGAGCTCTTCGAGGTTAACTAGGGGTGTTTGATAGATGTAGCCAGCATAGCTGCTCAGGTTTGCAATGCGCTGTGCCAGGAATAGGCCTTCGCTGTACGACACCTCCGCCGGTACACTGTTCGGGAGGGTGTTTAGCGCCTGGGAGAGTAGGTCCCAGAACGTGGCGCTCTTGAAGTCAAACGGGTCACACAGGTAGTTGAGGGTGTACCAGCTTGGGACTAGAAAACGGATGATTTCATATTGCTGCAATTCCGATAAGAAACAGAGGAAGAAAAAGAACCGATAGAAATAATGTGTACGCACTCATACCACGACACCTGATGAACAATAAGTACGGATTATAATGTGACTTTTATCAGAAATATTCATCACATTGAGAGTTAGACTACAAAGCAACTATTTTATGGTACAATCAAGTGAATAAATATTGGACCTAAAACTAATACGAGAAACACTGGTATCCAAGCAATAGCACTATAGAAGGCGTGGTTACAAAGCGAGCAGTGTTAGAGCATGTGTGGAGTGGAGAGCGGGTGCAAATGAGAAAGTTACACGTATGTGAGTGAGTATGTGGGTGTTGGTATGTTAAGTAAAGAGGGTGAGTGCTGTAACAAATTCTTTCTGTCTGCATAAATCTAGGTTGCGAGTGTTGTAGTACATTATTTTCGTGTACGTCGTGTGTACGTGGTGTTGGTGCATGCGCGTGTTGCTGTGGTGTGAAAAGCAGTCTTTGTCTTGAGTTCGTCATGTCTAGTTGCGTTTCCATAGTCGTCTTGCAATAAACTGTCTTTCAAATGTAGTTATCGTCGTCCCTTTGTATACGTGTGGAGATGGCACGGGACTGGGAGCAGGTGGAGAAAAGTTAGTTACAACACGAGTACGAATAAACAAACCATTTTACTTGACATAGATCCTTTTTTATGGAGGGGAACCGGCCTCAACATGACATACCTGCTTCACGTATCCGCCGGGATTTCCCGTCAGGTCAAAGACCAGCTTGCTGAGACGATGTCGTTTAGCATGATCAGCAGCGTCATAGAGCTTCTGCAATGCTTCGGGATCGGAGAAGCTTTCCATCTTGAACACAACTGTGTCATCTACCTGGAAGACGTGAATGTTGCCAGAAGTGCTCGAAAACAGGTCATTGTGCGTTCCTGAAAGCAGGCAAATGGGGACACAGAGACAATATAGTATAATACCAGCAGCATTTGGCGTTTTATATATAAAAAAAAAACTTTTACCTAGGTAGCCCAACTCCGTTGATGACACAAGAAAGACATCATGGTAGGTGAGGATGAACAGTGTCCAGTGTCCAGGTTCCTCTCATTCTGCAATCATATATCAAACCTTATGTCAGTCAGTTCACTGTGACGTACCTTCATGATCAGCTCTCGCCGTGCCCATATACGGGTCATCATTCTTGGGTGTCTGGCCACCCGACGGTATCGCACGTGAGTGACGTGCCGTAGCTCGGTCCCTGAGCCTGTGCATGACATCTTGGACTATGTCCGATACGGAGCGCCGCCGCCTGCGTTCAGTTTGCCCGGACGGCTCACCCTCTCCTGTCAAGATGTGCTCATAGACCGGGTAGTAGCCTGTGTAATCAATGCGATGGTCAAACTGCTGTCGCAAGTTAGGGACGCGGTACAGTGGGTCCCTGGCGGCCGGATCCGTCATGGGATACGTGACCAGGTAGTGGATAACAACCGACGTCCCATCCGACATGGTCAGCGTGATCGTGTCACTGGCTGGAAGTGGATGACGGGACATGTCTGAAAATGCAACACACAGGATTGCATTCAAACAACAGAACACCGGATTGCAGCCGGGTCAACAATTACATACAGGAATGCAGCCGGAACAAGAAAATGTAGTGCGCCACAGGGCCATAATCCAAACGCATGCCTGCATTGCCTTGAACATTTCTAGACTGCAGTACTTGCACTCTCAATAACTGCTTCTCAGTATCTCTACGACTGAGCACTGTGTATTTTTGGTTTTGACATCTAACACAGCCGACCCAGCGCGGGCATACGCATGGACACAGAGAAGAACGGGGGGGGGGGGGGGGGGGGGAGGGAGAGAAAACATGTGTTGGTGCTTGGGTACCCCTCTCAACCATTGACATAGTGCTCAGACTATGAAACACTATCTCCTTCAAACTCAAAAAGAATACCAGCAAAAACATTCAGGTACAGTACTGTCAGGCTCCGAACAATGGCCAGGCTAGAGTTTCGCCAATTTTTACGAACGGTGTTGGCTGGATTTTTGAAGACAAGAACGGAAACTGTAGTATACACTACAATGTACACTCAGACGTATAACTTTGCACAAATGTACATGTAAGACTGTACCATTGAATAAGAACGAACTGCTGTGTTCGCTAAAAATAGGAACGAGCTAGGCTAGAATCCTGACAGTACTGTATTAATTAAAAAACAGTCTGGAGGTGATAGCTTACCCAGGCTGCGAGTGGCCATGAAGGAGTTGAGCCGCACCGAGCTGCTCTTGAAATCCGGCCAGCTTTGGGCCCATTCCTGGACATGATCAGCCGAGTCAAGTGAGTTGATAACTAGCATGTACTTGATGTTCGGTTTATGTGCATTACAGCTCAGCACATGCTCCGGCCGGTTGACAATATCTCACTACAATCAAACACATGTGATGATCATGCCAAACTGTAGGGGTGTGGATCGGGGTGCATAACATTACACAGTGGCCCCTGGCTAGTCTATGCCCTACATGCCTGATATACACACACAGCAGGTCTGCATTGTTTGCTGGCAATATTGATCGAGTCCCGGATATACTAATGAGTCAGATGGCCCACACACCCTGAGCTAAGACAAAGTCCTCCTAGTGGACTGGTGAGGACTGGGATGTGTTCACAATGTCTTTAGTCATCGCTTTCAATGAAATCATGAGCAGTGATCTGGCATTGCACACCCGCACAGAGCGTGCAACCATGATCTCTTGAAATTTCCTGTCATTTGCCCTCCACGTGCATGGTAGTAGGAGAGCTTAGTGTGCTCATAACACAACCTAGACAAGAATTATGTGAGCACCGGGGAGCATGAGCGGATGGCTGTATGGCGTGATTGATATCTAGTGAGTCCATCTGTTAATGAGTTATCTTAATGTCTGTGGTGCCACCTTTGCACCATGGCCGGTAGCTCGGCTAACTTAAAGCTCGTAGCTGTATCGATGGGGCCTAGATAGCCGAAACAGCTTGCTGTCTACTGCATTGGTATCTAGTGAGTCAATCTACATGTGCAGTCACTCACTCGTAGCACTTGCATGGCCGGCCTCTCGTCAATCATCATGATCTCCTTGCCTTCAAGGCTGAAGAGACCTGGTGTCGGAGCGCCGTAGATTGTATTGTGCAGATGAGCAAGGCGTCCGTCCACTTCACTCACAACGACAATCTGCTTCCCGCTGTCCAGCAGCAGCTTCGTATTGAACCAGACTGGCAAGTAGATCCTCAGTGGGGTAAACGGTGCACTGTATGTGGTGTGCGCGTCCTTCAGCTCGTTGAACAGCAGCATCAGATCGCTGTGAAAGCTGAACATATCTTTGTACGGCTTCAGCTCCATGGCCGTGAGGCGTGCATCCATGTCCACGCTGATGTTGTACTGGTCAAATGAGAACCGCCTTGATAGCTGGCTGTCTGGGTTGGCAGCTTTCGAGCTGTCCACGACCAAATCTTTGTACGAGTACATGTTGACCAGGCTGCGATAGAAACATACATACGTACAAGCTCAATCTGTGGACAGAACTGTTTCCGTCCTTTTCGGACTCATCAGCGTAGCACAGAGAAAAAGAGGCACATACATACAAATGTACGCATGAAAACAGAAAATCTGATAGTCCCACATCGATACATCCAACATGCTCTTAAGTTAATAAGATACCAGCATATCAATATATCATCACATATGACAGATACCTGGTGGTAACAGTTATCTGACCCTGGCTACCACTTTGCAAAATTCCTGATCAATGCATATCACTGCTTGACCATGGTAGCAATACATGAAGTTTGCAGCATGTCCAACCTGCAATCTATTCCCGTATGTGAGCACTTTGCTTGCTACCTGCTGATCGTCACCAGTAGCAAAACAAGTGCACCTCTCTCATGCAATTTAACGCCTTGCGTTATACTCAACAACAGACCTGCTTCTATTATGCTGAAGTGCTAACCTCGGGAGCACACCGATACTACAATGGTCAAATGAACGTTGAGATATACAAGGTAGATGTCTGGATTTTGTGACAAATAATCTGGGTGCGGCTTATACTCCAGTGCAACTTGGTAAGATTTAACCTTTTTGGCATAATTTTCTGTGATGGTGCCTGATCACACTTCTTGCCATACCTGTTTTTCATGATCTCCAGTGTGAAGATCTGCTCTCCCTTGCCGAGTGGGATGTCGCTGAGACAGGTCTTAATCCAGGACGGCGGCGCAATGGCGACCACGGTCTGGTTTAGGTTGAACAATGGCAGATCCCTACCGATGCACACTACAAGGATGCACAGCGTCACAGACATGTAAGTTAGACAGGGGTACAGACATGCCTATGGCAGCACCGTGCGCGCGCTGAAAGCGATTCAGAATCCCTGTCATACTGGAGACACCGTTATCCTAATGGAGTGTGCATTTATTATGCAATGTCTTGCTGACCGTCTGACGGATAATTATATGAGAAATGATGCTTGCTCCTTGGTACTGGTGCCAACTAGTTACCACCTAGGTATTGCTATTTTGCAGTGCATTCTACTTTCATAGCTGATTTCTCCTCGCCATTACACTCAATATTTAGCTCCTCGTTGTATACTAGGCGTCTACAGGAATAAGCACTGTGATCACCATACAATACATAATATATGTACATGTATGGCCACAGTATCAAACCAAGCCACTGTAGTACAAGAATATACTGCATGCTAAACATGCTGTCACTCTAGCATTTGCTCTTGTTCTCTGGAACCCTGATGGCCCTAGGGCTACTGGCTAATGATGATCACTACTTGCCAAGACAATACCATTAATTTCCCCACTCCGCAAATCAACGCTCGCTTACCATCATCGTCTATAGTTGACAGTTGAGGTGAGTGAGACGGCGGAGCGAAGGGTGCATGAGAACAGAAAGCAGAGAGCAGAAGTCAATGCAGTCGACTTGAATATGCAGAGCACGCACTGTCATAGACAGAAAGGCAAAAGGCATCACTGCCTGAAACCCTGTCTCGATCCTACTGGAAAATCATTTACATTTACATGTACTATGAAGTACAACCACAAATGCAACCCAATTCTGGTTGGGCGAAAAAAGATGCATGATTGTTCAGTTGTTTGATATCAATATCATGAAGTACTTCAGACATGGGTGTCCTGATTTCCAATTGCATTTTTATCCCAATCGGGAACTCAATGATGAAGAAAAATGTGTCCGGATGTGGAGGTGTGCCATTCTTTGATGTGCGTACACTAGGGCTCATGGCTCTACTCTACATATACTCGTACATACAGCACGCGGTCACTGTACCGGGGGGGGGGGGGCAAACCTCCTTGGATAAGGACAATGCCAAGTTCCCAAGGATACAGGTACGGTAAATGCCACCATACGAGGACTCCCCAGATCCGGGCACAACCATTGGCCTAAAGTCACAAAATGTCATCGTGTTTTAGAATTAAGAACAGCACCAAAATGTTGATTGGAAAAAAATGTTAACCTGCATGCAAACAGTGCTGATGCTGTGGGTAACTGGCAATACAAGTAGTTCCATGCCATTTCCAGTCCCAAATGCTTGGTTACGGGGAGTTCTATAGTAATGATACCAGCCCTGTAAATAGTCATGTACTTGGTATTTGTAACATGGAAATTGTGGGCACAAGTTATGCGATCGAGTCCACCAACTAAACCAGATTTTGAACTGTCGGACGTGCACAATCTAGCACAAAACTGACAGTTGTGCCCACAATTTCCATGTTACAATTTTTTTCCTTGGCTCGCCATCTGAGTTCTTAGTACTTGGTAGTGCACATCCATAGCACAACAAGTCACAAGCACAGATACGTGTGAGGCAGCCATGTATGGTAGATATGCATCCAAAGTCAAAAACGAATGCCTATTAAAGCGGGAATAGACAAACCAGAACTCACCACAGGAAACGGCATCGGATCCATCGGAGCACAGAGCGGTCGTGTTCAGACAGACCATGCTCCTTGGCACGCATTCCGATATGTTACTTGTGCAAGTGAACTGTATGCCAGTATCACACACTGCACAAGATATACACGCGTTAAATCACAACAATCGTGAAGCAAAAACAACAAAAAACACGCTTTGACTCCACTGCATAGGGATAGGTGTGGATGAATATAGATCTCTGAAAAGGTGCGAGTCCACATGCATACATTAGATACACTGTATGATCACATCCGGATACCTCAACTCAAACACTCAAAACACAGTCTCTTTACTGCACACATCACTTGAACTGTTCTGAGGTAGAATCTACCCTAATGTTTAATGGCTGCAGTGGAGTCTGTGAGTACTTAGAAAAGTTTATACTGCAAATCATGATTGAACAAAAAAATATTTCGGAGACAACTACTCAATCGCACTTAGGCAGAGAACAAACTGAGTTAAGTTACAATCAACAATTTCTAAAGGTTTTCCATAAGGCCAAACTGAAGAAGGTGTGTGGTTCGACTAACATGGACATTTTTTTTACGGGCGGGCGGGCGGTTTTTTTTTATATATATATTTTTAGTACTATTTTTTAGTACATGTAAATACACTGTACTGCCTTTAGACACCCAGTACATCGGCATTATTACGCAGTGTTATGCCATACATGTTGTATAAAGGGATCACTGGCTAATACTTTGAAACATTGTGTGGCAGAAAACGAGGAAAGTGCAATCTCGTCTGTCCTTCATCCCAAAACAGAAGGCCGTCCTTAATCTGGAACGAGGCAATCACTCTCAACCGGACGGTCACTTCAAAATAAGTCTCGCCAGTCTGCCGGTGGTCGTATCGAGTAGACTCTACTACCAGCACAAGGCAGCAGTCGTACCACTCACTGCACTGCACTGCAGTACAACTACAAGTCAAGTCCAAAAGGAGCCGCCTGCGTCCGCAGACTCACGCTGCACAGCACGTAGACGTGGACGTGTTCAGTCCTCGTACGTCAGTCACACGACAGCCCGCCTAAAAAAAAGTTACGGTCGGGCTGAAAAATGTACGGTCGGTCGGGTGAGTCGAACCACAGACCTTTTTCAGTATGGCCTAAGTATACATTTTTGGCCTGTACTCCACCTGCTGAGAAGGCATCATAGTATACTTGTGGCAAACACTTTCGAAAGTGTTGCTTGTGAAGAGGCTGAAGTTTGCTGTCTTCCTAAATATACTACACACAGTACTAAGAGTACAGGGACATGTTTTAATATGTACTCTTGATACTACCAACATTATCATGGATAATAAACTCTTGATTTACAGTTGTACATTGTGGTCTTCAAAGTTTACCGCCCACCACACAAACACAAAACGTTCGAAGGCAGAGATGTGAACTCATTGGACACATACATGTACAGCCCCCCCCCCCCCCCGCACTCTGCACATGCATTGCACCCACTTGGGGTTGTCCACTCACCGCATGACTCCTCGTCGCTGCCATCACTGCAGTCTACCTTGCCGTCGCAATGCTTGTGCGGTGACAGGCACTGGCCATTGTTGTGGCATTCAAACATGCCCACTCCACAACCTGGTGAAGGAGGTTACAGGCACAACAGCACAGTGGTCAACTGTCAATTTTGGGCCAAAACAGCATTCACAACTATACCGTGATGAATGGTTACGAATGGATGAAAACTCAGTCCCATTGCTAACACCGGATTCGCTGTACGCAACCCTGCTATGGGTACACATATCTGATGGGCACTGTGGACTGTGTGCCACTATAACCTATTGGACCTTGTTATGTGCTGTGAAACTCTGCTAAATAAAATAGAGTGTACTTTTGATAGTCACCCAACTTTAAGTGATGGCATTGTGACTGAGGGAAAACACTGGAATAGTAGCATCGGCGACAAACTCAGGTAGCAATGAAATTCGTACAAGAATTTGGTTGTAGAGCTTTACGAAATCAAAACGGCTCCGAAATAAAATTGCGGTACAGTATAACGTTATGATTATGTGCACACTGGGCGAGACTGCCCACATCTTGTCACTGCCTCATGCCTTCAGAATCTCTGGCACACATGGTATCCTGTACTTGGTAGGCTCAGAGAGATCAAGTGGGTTTTGATTCTGCAAATACGATGCACATAACTTCTCCAAGTGGCCAAGTGCTTTCATGTACCACCTGCTTTGAAGGACCACCTGCTTTGAAGGAGCATATCCTTTGAAGGACCACCTGCTTTGAAGGACCTACTGTGACACTGACCGTGTGTAATATGCAGGATCACACTGATATCAAATGCCACCTGAATTCAAAGACTATGACAGGCCAGTTCCACAGGCAGGCATTGACACCAGCCAGGGCTATCTGTACCGGTAGTTTGAAATCACACATCTGCTAATCTAGACATGCACTCAGTGTCTGCTCTAGGATTGTAGGACAGCCGGGTACACGTGTACCTGGCGCAACCATTTCAACCGGGTCGTAGCCGGGTACACATGTACATGTACCTGGCGCTGTCTCATTTAGAAAAGAGAGGACAGGAATTAGAAAATTACGAAAGAAGAAGTATTTGACACATACAAGCCATGTAGTCAGTCCTTTCAAAGTTCGAAAGTGTAAAGTACCAACCGTGTCACAGGTGACCCGGTACTATATTTTCAACCGGGTCCAAGCGCCGCCCAACCGGGTGGATTACCCGGCTCACCCGGCGCTGGAGCAGACACTGGCACTAGTTTGACACACAACCACAGCTTGCAAAACGTGCATAAACAGTTTACTGACACAATTTCATAATCATGCCAGCACTACATGCACTGGCCTTGCAGTACTGTCGGGCGCCGAAGAATGGACCGCCGAAGAATGGACCGCCGAAGAATGGACCGCCGAAGAATGGACCGCCGAAGAACGACCAGGCTAGAATTTCACAATTGTTTAAGAATGGTGTAGGCTGGATTTGTTGCAGATAAGAACGGAAACCATAGTGTACGCTATAATGTACACTCAGACGTATAACTCGGCGTAAATGTATGTGTACCATCGGACATGAACGAAACTGCTGTGTTCGCTAAACATAAGAATGTGCTAGGCTAGCACCCTGCCCCCCCCCCCGCCCCAGTTCTTCGGCGCCTGACAGTACTGTGCTATTGGTATATCCTTACCGGGTACAAAGTCATAAGTCAATGTGAATCCAGACTTCTCAACCAGGTAGTCGGAGTGAAACACGATTCCCAGAGTGTTTCCAGACGAGGTAATGGATGCATTGACGAGGGAGTTGCCACAAAACCGGCTCATCGTCGGAACATCGGCCAGGGAGGCCTCCGGTAGGGATTCTGTAAAGCTGTAGAAACTGGGTGGAAGACCCGGGGATGGCCGGTAATTTGTAAACACAAGGTAATCATTTTGACACTGCGGTGACTCTTCCAGGTCAATGGTCTCGACATTCACACGCACGCGCATGCCCTCAGGTGCACGTATTCGCCAGGTACATTCAGCGTTTTTGATGTAGATCAGGCGGAAGTCCGGCGTGAGTCTGAGAGGTGAGGTGATCGAGCCCGGCGTGGTGAGTTCTTCTCCAGCAAGGCATCTCGGAACAGCTAGCAACAACAACAACAATGCACACACCAACCAGCAACTGGACAATGATATAATACTCTCTTCTTACTGTCTGTTGAGCGCAATGCATACACGGTGCATGTGTGAAGTCACTTGGCTGGCAAACTATACGCCATACATGCACATAGGCGATGCTTCATGAGGGGTGAACACAAAGCAGTTGAATATTCCTAATCTCGGTCGTGTCGTGGGTTTGAGTTTACCTGTGTACATTCCTACAAAGCCACGTCCAGTGCCGGAGTTTCTGGGTCCCATTGCAGCTAGCTGTAGAGTCAGGTATGGCCCGGTGGTGGCGATGATCTCGTGCTGGAACGAGTCCGTGTCCGGCGACAACTGGTGGAACGTGTAGAGCTTCTTGGAGGAAATGAGCGGACCGTCATACAGGGTGATCGAATCCATGTTGGTCAAGCGCAGTGCATAGCGCAGGTTCAGTCTGATGATGTGATGCGGTGATGCAGCCACCGTCCACGTGCAGTTTGTCATTGTGTGATAGTGGAGCAGCGAGAGAACCCCCTCGTTTTGCTCCGTGCGAAACTCGCAGAAGGGCAGCGGCTTGAAAGTCGGCGGAAGGACTGGTACTGTATCCAAAACACAAATAGAGCATATCACTGCTTCACTTACTAGGCTTTTACCTGCGATGACAGTGCGTCGGCTCGGTATTGCAATTCACAAGAAACCAGCTACCTGTTTTAAAGCACCCGCCCCTCTCGCAATCGCATTCATTGCTTTGGAACTTGATATGCTTCTCAAGTACTTCATGAGCTGCATTCCGCACCGGGCACCCTGCCAAGATAGCTGCATAAGTATTATAGATTCTGTGCATCAATTAAAATGACTGTGCAGTGATTTGGACATGCGTCAGAGCCTGTCCAGCTAGTGTCGAGTATTTGTACTGCACTCAGTGCGTGAATGGATTTTTCACTGTTCTGCCGAAACGCAAAGCCAAAAGCGCTAGGCACAAAGTACTATCTTACCGACACCAAGGCAGGGCATGACTTTGAACGCGAGCAGCAGGGTGAGGGCCACCAGGGCCGGACTTCTCCTATTGGACATAGCTGCAGCAGAACCTGCCCTCTGACACTAGTATTTCTATTGGGCAAATAATTGTTGTATGGCCAGGCCAGGTAGAAGTTGGCTCATCGCTACGGTAGCTGGTCTAGCACTGTAACGATCCTCTGCATGACAGACCGATCCGCTGGCTTGAGCTCTAGCTCCTTCGAACGTCGCTCATGAGGATTGGCTTTGCGGCTTCCGAAGTCAAGGAATTTTCACCGTCAAATGAAACCCGCTACGCATTGGCAGCATGGCAATGACTTGGACTGTTGTTGCTACAGACTACGGTAGTAGTCCATGGTAGTCTGTGTGGCGTGGAGCTGCAGGTACCATCCCGGTCGTCGCAGCACACAGAGGAAAAAATGACACTTGAATTGACAGCACAGCAGACACACATGGCATAACTGTTACTTCAACTAGTATTGTATAGACTCTACACGAAACATTGCTGCTCACCATGCCAGTACACAGTCAGGAGACCCCCTCTACAAAAAACGTCATCATTGCATTTGTGGAGTCTACATCCTGGCTATGCCTATCATAGTATTATGCTTAGGCTATGGATTCTACTCCTACGAAGGATAACAAATAGCCATTGGCGGACTATGCTCGCCAATCGTCAAATTATGCTTTTGATTATGCCACAATTATGCCAACAAATATGCTGAATTATGCTCGGTTCCACTATGTATTCACGCTGTACATAGAGGATTGAGAAACCACGCATGCACACACGGCCATGCCCTAAGCATAATTTTTGTCTAAACCGAAAGATTATGCCGACCTTACACGTTGGAATCCGTATATTATGCCGGAGCATTATTTTTTTGTCGAAATCCCAAGATTATGCCAAATATTATGCCGGCATAATCCGCCAAGGGCTATGACAAGGAGTCGTAACTTGGGTATTCAAAAAAACATCTGCAGGCTTTCTGACAAAGCTGTATTATGCCCCTAAGCATAATTTTGTCTAAACCGAAAGATTATGCCGACCTTACACGTTGGAATCCGTATAATTATGCCGGAGCATTATTTTTTGTCGAAATCCCAAGATTATGCCAAATATTATGCCGGCATAATCCGCCAAGGGCTATGACAAGGAGTCGTAACTTGGGTATTCAAAAAAACATCTGCAGGCTTTCTGACAAAGCTGTATTATGCCCCTATTAAAGCATAATTTTTGTCTAAACCGAAAGATTATTATGCCGACCTTACACGTTGGAATCCGTATATTATGCCGGAGCATAATTTTTTGACGAAATCCCAAGATCATGCCAAATATTATGCCGGCATAATCCACCAAAGGCTAATAACAAAAGCTGTTTAGCTGTGACCATGATCATGATGATGACAGTGGTGCGTGGTGGCTGGTTGGTTCGTTGGTTGGTTCACACTAGGCATACATGTATGTGGATAATGGCGGCAGAACAATTGGCAGAATTCGGTACTTTTTCTGGTAAGTTTCATGCATGTTTGGTATGTGGATAAAGAAATGGAGCAGAATTCGAGGAATTGCCCGCCATAAGGTTTGTATGGTTCTGCCAATTTCACTGCTTTTCGAGCAGAATCTGCCACCGTTTCGAGCATTATCCGCACACCCGTAGTTCACACAATAAACGAGATATAGGCCCAATGATATACATCATGCACATGTAAAGGCGAATCATGACAAGCTGCATTTAGTCTTTTTACTTTTAGAAAAGAAAGGACAGGAATCATACGGTGACTCAGAGATTCCACGAAGTAAAACGCAATGGCCCATAGCATCAGACAGCACTGAAAGACTGCATGTAAAAATAGTAGCATGCCATACGAAGTTACGAACACATTATGATAGTGTTCAATATAAAATGGGCAACGGTCCTGGATTGTGGTTTTTTATTGCAGTCTTAAGTTATCATGCTTATGAAGTTATGGCGAAAGAATTTTTGCTTTCACCGTCCATAACGTGGTAGATCTGCCATCATGAACTACCATCTCACGCTGCCACCTTGGATACATGTAAGGCATGGTGGTGGCCTGGCACAAGCGAAACTAAAGTTAGATTCATGATGAGGCACTAACCGTAGTAACTGGAAACATCAGTAGTTAGCTTTGATGCTTTTGAAGGATATGGGGTCAATCGGGCACAGCTAGCAGCTGTACCTGGCACCACGTTCTGAACGTTCTGAACGTTCTGAACCTGGTCATCCACCCTGATTTGGACAAGTTTAGCTGAATCCTCAGTCATCATACGGACCAACTGAACCTTTGTGGGCTTAGGCTTTTATCCCCCCTCCCCCCACCACCACCAGACACGGCGGACTACGGTTGCAGTGGACAGTCCACCGAACGTCAAGGTTGGTCGATCAACGTCGCTGCCTGAAGATTGGCTGTCGAAGTAGTGTCGCTCGAGAATGATGTACGATCTGACGCGGTGTTCGGTCATGAACAGTAGCTATGAGCACTTTGAGCAGGGAAGATTTTGTGGTCACAGCCGTGGAATCGTGCACGCTTTTTTGCTGGGATACGGATTCACATCTCTGAGTTGCTGGCTGTTGTTTAGTTTATTCTCAAGAGAAGTGGGAGAGTGACTCTTGGCAAACCTTCAGAGTGAGAGTGTACAGCTATCTGAGCAGCATGAAGCCGGCAGTGTTAGCTTTCTTCTTGGTGACTTTCCTGCTCGGTAGGCACTGTGTGTGTGTGTTGGCCACCCTTGACTCCCTTGTGTCGACAACTGCTATTTTTCAATTTCGCACTTCTTGCGTCTTCAGGAGTGTCCTACACCCAGGGAAAGGATGGTGCAGCAGAGAGTCTGAATGCACGCCGCAAGGTTAGCTGTGTTCATTGTAACACTGTGCTGTATCATGTAGCATCACTTTGCGTTTGCCCGGCGAATGGTGTGCGGGTTGAAAGTTGGGCACTTCCTGCGGTCTTGAGGTTGGAAGATTTGAATTTTCCCAATTCGAAGAATTACTCTCCGGCTGAGTTGGGATGGTTTCTGACATCGAGCCGGCGGATCGCGGAAGTATTCTGAAAACCTATTCCTTTTCTCTTGCTGGCTATACATAGCTGTAGTAGGTGCTACGATGGTATTGGCGGAAATACAGAGCCGATTTCAAATTTCAGGAAATGGCACAGACAGTATTTGGAGCAAATTATTGTTCGTGGAAATCACTGCTTGTTGCATTACGAGTGCTTTGCCACTCTGTCAGATTCAACGAGTGTGAGCACAAGGGAATTAGTGCAAGGATGCATCTTGCCCAAAGCTGATGCATCAATTTGCAAGTGGCCTGATTTTGTTAGCAGGGAATGGTAAAACGCTGGTGTTTGGCCATGGTGGCAATGCTACGTGGCTGTCCAGCTGTGGAAGCCCAGGCCACCCGTGCACTACAGTATTGGTTTGCAGGTGTTCGTCCACATCATCGTCACGCACACTAACTTGTCGGACGCCTGTGCATGCATGTGTGCGCGCGAGTGTATGTGCCAGCGTATTTAGTTGGTGGATACATTTGTGCCAGATAGTGGTTGGGTCTGTTCCCACCAGGCTCAGCTGCTTGAAGTTGTACTGTTGTACTTACCATCTGCATTGGTTTCAGAGTCCGCATGCTATCTACAGCGTAGCTCATATGGGGCACGGGGCGCCCCCCCCCCCCCCCCCCAAAATTTCGACCTAGGTTCAGTATGCACACTGTGGTCATGAATGACATGCACCAGCCATCCTACACATACATTGTATGCAGCCATGCACCCCCTAAAAGTGGGACCAGCTATGCCCCCCCCCCCCCCCCCCTAGAAGTGGGACCAGCTATGCCCCTGATCTATAGTAGACATGCCTGTTGACAGATGGGCTACTTCTGGGCAGGTTAAGAGTTGTGTTATCAATGGTGCTAATGAAGTCTATATCAGTCTCAAATCAGACCATCTCTGTTTAGCAACTCACCCTAGATTTTCTGGGATCCAGGTGGGGGGGGGGGGGGGGGAGGAGTACAGTAGCATGTTTCAACCACCCCCTCTCCCCGGAGCACGCAACTGTCTGCCCCTGGGGAAATCGCGATTCCACAAATGCAAATTCCCCCCCCCCCCCCCCGATTTTTGACGTTTTAGTAACATGAAGACGTTGAAAGTGTGCATGCATCACATGGATGAAGTTAGTGTCACTCAGAAGTTGGCACATGTACGTGGCATGCACCATAATTGATGCTGAGGTGACTGATATCCTGAAGATTGCATGGCGTAAATTTTAGGGGTGAAACGGTTCGGGTAAGGAACCGGTTTTGGAACCGCCAGCTGAAAAGAATCGGGTACCCGTTCCGTCAAATTTCGAACCGAAACTCGAAAAATCTCGTTCTTGTACAAATACATGTACATGTACACGTCAAGTCTACTCAAGATTTTAATTGTCTTACCTTACGATCCCCACTCTTCCAAAGAGTTCTCTGGTCATTATCTTCTTCGCACTTGGACTCTCCGATGTCTCATTCTTGCTCGTAAATATTTTTTCTAAAAAATAATTGTCGCGAACGCATTTTGTCGGTC
>NC_088644.1:5402576-5477576 GCF_964019385.1 Sycon ciliatum
TTGCTAAATTAGACAAGTACATCACACACTTAGGGACCATCGCAAAAGTTCGCAGAAGCCCCTGAAACGAAGAGCATACGTTGGGGGGGGGGGGGGGGGGGGGGAGGGAGCCGGTGTCCAAAATCGCAAACCGGGCTTCAATTCAAAAAAGTATTGACGACATGTAGGAGCTGATATAGATTAGCATGCTCAAAGGATACAACTGCATAGCTCTAGCTGTTCTCGTTCTTAGATCACCCACTGTAAGGTGATATCATCGTTGCATTTATAAAGTGCTGTACATTGTTACACACTGATACAACAATGCTTGTGTAGTATATTATAATAATTATTATGTGTGAGCATCCAAGTGAAATAATGAAGCCCATATTGTGACTGTCGTTTCGTTTGAGGGGGAGGGAGGGGGGTCAGGCCCGAAACTAACGGTCTTCGTTTCGGGGGCTTCTGCGAACTTTTGCGATGGTCCCTTATAGAGATAACTTAGTTCTTACCGCCTACAGGGAGAGTTCTTGTTTGTGACGTAGTCTTGCTGGCAGCATTATTACACTGTGCTTGTACTGCTGAAAACTCAGCAGCAGTACAGTTGAATTTTGGTTGTTTGATATCCACAGTACAGGTGATATTGATGGACTGGCCAGGTGTGTAGGTACTACCATCTAGTGATGCTGTTCCTGTCTTTGTACAAACACCAGCAGCACAATTATTGGAATCACTTCCAGTCATTACCACATTGTTGACCATTATTGTCACTGTTGGTTCTGGGTATCCCTGACCTGTACAACTGATTGGGTGCACAATGTTGCTGTTGTCCACATAATCCGATGTGTTGAATGACAATATGGTAGGTGGAACTGTGCATAACAGAGGCACATACAGTGACAGGGAAATGACCGAAGACTTTGAAGTACTATGATCAGCACATGATTTATCCTTTTCAAGCTTTGGCACAACTTGATCACCAGACTAAAGTTGAGGGCAGAAAAGAGTTCATAATTATTATTATTGATGTAATGTCACATACAGACTAAGGTTGAGGGTAGAGAAGAGTTAATTATTGTGTAATATCACATACACAAGATCAGACCAAGCATTTTCTCAGCAAAACATAGCTGCAGATACTAGTGTACAGATTCATACAATACTGAGCACACCCTCAAATATGCGGGTGTTTTAAGCCAAATTTTGCAAACATGGACAAGATCGTGGCCAGTCCTGCCATGACTTAACCGGTATTTCAGACTTTGACAACACGAACGAAAGTCTCTCGCAAACTAAAGTCCTGTTGCCATAAAGAATATTCCACAAGCCCTTTCTTCTGCTTCCAGTGTTGTAGCGCTCCAGTCCACTGGCAGATCGTTCAATCCCACCGAACAAAAAAAGGATCTGCTTC
Source organism: Sycon ciliatum (assembly GCF_964019385.1). NCBI lineage: Eukaryota > Metazoa > Porifera > Calcarea > Leucosolenida > Sycettidae > Sycon > Sycon ciliatum. The sequence continues at coordinate 5,403,967 of NC_088644.1, forward strand.
TCACTCCAAAAAAACTCGTGACTTTCCGGGTCGGCCATGTACATAGCATAATATGTAGCGCATACGGCTCACTTTCGCTGGACATGATATACATTTTCGCACAGTGGCTGGCGCTAGAACGCGCAGCATGCTTGTACTTCGGATTTTGCGAATTTTCGAGGTGAATGACTTCCTTTATGTATACATACGATGTACAGAAAGTACCAAAAAATCCATGAGAAGTATTAGTTGTCCTTCGGATTTTTCGAGCAGGAGTGGGTTATCAAACACGTGCGCAGGAAACCCCCCTTTGAAGCTGTAGAGCGCTCAAACGTGCCATATTGGTTTTCATGGGGGACACCCCGTACCCCGGTCGTACCACTCACCACTCCCCTGTGATACCCTTTGGTCTGAGTTCAATGGCCAGCAACATAAGAGCAATAGTTGAAAAGTTCAGCTTGATGTGGCAAGTCTTTTTTCCAGTGGTTACGGGAACTGTGTGGACTCACGAAATTGCGCTGACATCGGTCACTCCCCCGGATTTCAATGTCCACAACATTACGTGTCTTTGTGTATGTGTGTGTGTGTGTGTGTGTGTGTGTGTGTGTATGTGTGTGTGTGTGTGTGTGTGTGTGTGTGTGTGTGTGTGTGTGTGTGTGTGTGTATCTGATTGTGCGTGTGCGTGCGTCCGTGTGTGTGTGCATGCATATCTGTTTGCAGTGGTGTTTCCAGGATTTGGCTGGGGGATGAGAATCATCATGTTACTGCCCCACATGCCACGCAGCTATCCAACATGCAATCACATTGTATGTATTTATTCCAGATGTATCTCAGTTACTACAATCATCCCTGATATCAGTTACTACAATCATCCCTGATATCAGTTACTACAATCATCACTGATATCAGGAGAATGAAGTTGAAGACACCACTGCAGCTGTACTTATGGTTGATAAATATGGTGGTAAAGACACACCTGGCGATATGGCGGTAAACACACGCCTGCCCACACACGCTCTCTAGGCTGCAAAGTTCTGGCACAGAGCTCTCCTTCTCACCACCACCACCATCATTTCGCACCTGGCGCCTGGTCGATGCTTGGCTGGCGGTATCCAGCATAGCAGGCTGGTACATCAAGTAGCGCATGGCGCATAGATGATGACGCAGCAACGACATAGCTCGATTGCGACGTACTTTTCGTCCCCGCTGGACTCATCAGGCAATCTTCTTCTTGGATGTCTTCATACGGAGCTTGACTCGGGAGAATGAAGTTGAAGACACCACTGCAGCTGTACTTATGGTTGATAAATATGGTGGTAAAGACACACCTGGCAATATGACGGTAAACACACGCCTGCCCACACACGCTCTCTAGGCTGCAAAGTTCTGGCACAGAGCTCTCCTTCTCACCACCACCACCATCATTTCGCGCCTGGCGCCTGGTCGATGCTTGGCTGGGGGTATCCGGCATAGCAGGCTGGTACATCAAGTAGCGCATGGTGCATAGATGATGACGCAGCAACGACATAGCTCGATTGCGACGTACGTTTCGTCCCCGCTGGACTCATCAGGCAATCTTCTTCTTGGATGTCTTCATACGGAGCTTGACTCGGGAGAATGAAGTTGAAGACACCACTGCAGCTGTACTTATGGTTGATAAATATGGTGGTAAAGACACACCTGGCAATATGGCGGTAAACACACGCCTGCCCACACACGCTCTCTAGGCTGCAAAGTTCTGGCACAGAGCTCTCCTTCTCACCACCACCACCACCATCATTTCGCACCTGGCGCCTGGTCGATGCTTGGCTGGCGGTATCCGGCATAGCAGGCTGGTACATCAAGTAGCGCATGGCGCATAGATGATGACGCAGCAACGACATAGCTCGATTGCGACGTACGTTTCGTCCCCGCTGGACTCATCAGGCAATCTTCTTCTTGGATGTCTTCATACGGAGCTTGACTCGGGAGAATGAAGTTGAAGATACCACTGCAGCTGTACTTATGGTTGATAAATATGGTGGTAAAGACACACCTGGCAATATGGCGGTAAACACACGCCTGCCCACACACGCTCTCTAGGCTGCAAAGTTCTGGCACAGAGCTCTCCTTCTCACCACCACCACCATCATTTCGCGCCTGGCGCCTGGTCGATGCTTGGCTGGCGGTATCCGGCATAGCAGGGTGGTACATCAAGTAGCGCATGGCGCATAGATGATGACGCAGCAACGACATAGCTCGATTGCGACGTACGTTTCGTCCCCGCTGGACTCATCAGGCAATCTTCTTCTTGGATGTCTTCATACGGAGCTTGACTCGGGAGAATGAAGTTGAAGACACCACTGCAGCTGTACTTATGGTTGATAAATATGGTGGTAAAGACACACCTGGCGATAAGGCGGTAAACACACGCCTGCCCATACACGCTCTCTAGGCTGCAAAGTTCTGGCACAGAGCTCTCCTTCTCACCACCACCACCATCATTTCGCGCCTGGCGCCTGGTCGATGCTTGGCTGGCGGTATCCGGCATAGCAGGCTGGTACATCAAGTAGCGCATGGCGCATAGATGATGACGCAGCAACGACATAGCTCGATTGCGACGTACGTTTCGTCCCCGCTGGACTCATCAGGCAATCTTCTTCTTGGATGTCTTCATACGGAGCTTGACTCGGGAGAATGAAGTTGAAGACACCACTGCAGCTGTACTTATGGTTGATAAATATGGTGGTAAAGACACACCTGGCGATATGGCGGTAAACACACGCCTGCCCACACACGCTCTCTAGGCTGCAAAGTTCTGGCACAGAGCTCTCCTTCTCACCACCACCACCATCATTTCGCGCCTGGCGCCTGGTCGATGCTTGGCTGGCGGTATCCGGCATAGCAGGCTGGTACATCAAGTAGCGCATGGCGCATAGATGATGACGCAGCAACGACATAGCTCGATTGCGAAGTACGTTTCGTCCCCGCTGGACTCATCAGGCAATCTTCTTCTTGGATGTCTTCATACGGAGCTTGACTCGGGAGAATGAAGTTGAAGACACCACTGCAGCTGTACTTATGGTTGATAAATATGGTGGTAAAGACACACCTGGCAATATGGCGGTAAACACACGCCTGCCCACACACGCTCTCTAGGCTGCAAAGTTCTGGCACAGAGCTCTCCTTCTCACCACCACCACCATCATTTCGCGCCTGGCGCCTGGTCGATGCTTGGCTGGCGGTATCCGGCATAGCAGGCTGGTACATCAAGTAGCGCATGGCGCATAGATGATGACGCAGCAACGACATAGCTCGATTGCGACGTACGTTTCGTCCCCGCTGGACTCATCAGGCAATCTTCTTCTTGGATGTCTTCATACGGAGCTTGACTCGGGAGAATGAAGTTGAAGACACCACTGCAGCTGTACTTATGGTTGATAAATATGGTGGTAAAGACACACCTGGCGATATGGCGGTAAACACACGCCTGCCCACACACGCTCTCTAGGCTGCAAAGTTCTGGCACAGAGCTCTCCTTCTCACCACCACCACCATCATTTCGCGCCTGGCGCCTGGTCGATGCTTGGCTGGCGGTATCCGGCATAGCAGGCTGGTACATCAAGTAGCGCATGGCGCATAGATGATGACGCAGCAACGACATAGCTCGATTGCGAAGTACGTTTCGTCCCCGCTGGACTCATCAGGCAATCTTCTTCTTGGATGTCTTCATACGGAGCTTGACTCGGGAGAATGAAGTTGAAGACACCACTGCAGCTGTACTTATGGTTGATAAATATGGTGGTAAAGACACACCTGGCAATATGGCGGTAAACACACGCCTGCCCACACACGCTCTCTAGGCTGCAAAGTTCTGGCACAGAGCTCTCCTTCTCTCCTTCTCACCACCACCACCACCACCATCACCATATTTATCAACCATAAGTACAGCTGCAGTGGTGTCTTCAACTTCATTCTCCCGAGTCAAGCTCCGTATGAAGACATCCAAGAAGAAGATTGCCTGATGAGTCCAGCGGGGACGAAACGTACGTCGCAATTGAGCTATGTCGTTGCTGCGTCATCATCTATGCGCCATGCGCTACATGATGTACCAGCCTGCTATGCCGGATACCGCCAGCCAAGCATCGACCAGGCGCCAGGCGCGAAATGATGGTGGTGGTGGTGAGAAGGAGAGCTCTGTGCCAGAAATTTGCAGCCTAGAGAGCGTGTGTGGGCAGGCGTGTGTTTACCGCCATATTGCCAGGTGTGTCTTTACCACCATAGTTATCAACCATAAGTACAGCTGCAGTGGTGTCTTCAACTTCATTCTCCCGAGTCAAGCTCCGTATGAAGACATCCAAGAAGAAGATTGCCTGATGAGTCCAGCGGGGACGAAACGTACGTCGCAATCGAGCTATGTCGTTGCTGCGTCATCATCTATGCACCATGCGCTACTTGATGTACCAGCCTGCTATGCCGGATACCGCCAGCCAAGCATCGACCAGGCGCCAGGCGCGAAATGATGGTGGTGGTGGTGAGAAGGAGAGCTCTGTGCCAGAACTTTGCAGCCTAGAGAGCGTGTGTGGGCAGGCGTGTGTTTACCACCATATTGCCAGGTGTGTCTTTACCACCATATTTATCAATCACTGATATCAGTTACTACAATCATCACTGATATCAGTTACTACAATCATCCCTGATATCAGTTACTACAATCATCACTGATATCAGTTACTACAATCATCACTGATATCAGCTACTACAATCATCCCTGATATCAGTTACTACAATCATCACTGATATCAGTTACTACAATCATCACTGATATCAGTTACTACAATCATCACTGATATCAGTTGCTACAATCATCACTGATATCAGTTACTACAATCCTCACTGATATCAGTTACTACAATCATCCCTGATATCAGTTACTACAATCATCACTGATATCAGTTATTACAATCATCACTGATATCAGTTACTACAATCATCACTGATATCAGTTGCTACAATCATCACTGATATCAGTTACTACAATCATCACTGATATCAGTTACTACAATCATCACTGATATCAGTTATTACAATCATCACTGATATCAGTTACTACAATCCTCACTGATATCAGTTACTACAATCATCCCTGATATCAGTTACTACAATCATCACTGATATCAGTTATTACAATCATCCCTGATATCAGTTACTACAATCATCACTGATATCAGTTGCTACAATCATCACTGATATCAGTTACTACAATCATCACTGATATCAGTTATTACAATCATCACTGATGTCAGTTGCTACAATCATCACTGATATCAGTTACTACAATCATCACTGATATCAGTTACTACAATCATCACTGATATCAGTTACTACAATCCTCACTGATATCAGTTACTACAATCATCACTGATATCAGTTACTACAATCATCACTGATATCAGTTCCGTGACACCTGACCACGATTTTTCTTCTGCACGGACCAAGTACAATCATCCCTGATATCAGTTGCTACAATCATCACTGATATCAGTTATTACAATCATCCCTGATATCAGTTACTACAATCCTCACTGATATCAGTTACTGCAATCATCACTGATATCAGTTACTACAATCCTCACTGATATCAGTTACTACAATCATCACTGATATCAGTTGCTACAATCCTCACTGATATCAGTTACTGCAATCATCACTGATATCAGTTACTACAATCATCCCTGATATCAGTTACTACAATCATCCCTGATATCAGTTATTACAATCATCACTGATATCAGTTACTACAATCATCACTGATATCAGTTACTACAATCATCACTGATATCAGTTACTACAATCATCCCTGATATCAGTTACTACAATCATCCCTGATATCAGTTACTACAATCATCACTGATATCAGTTACTACAATCATCACTGATATCAGTTACTACAATCATCCCTGATATCAGTTATTACAATCATCACTGATATCAGTTACTACAATCCTCACTGATATCAGTTACTACAATCATCACTGATATCAGTTACTACAATCATCACTGATATCAGTTACTACAATCATCACTGATATCAGTTATTACAATCATCCCTGATATCAGTTACTACAATCCTCACTGATATCAGTTACTGCAATCATCACTGATATCAGTTACTACAATCATCACTGATATCAGTTACTACAATCATCACTGATATCAGTTACTACAATCATCACTGATATCAGTTACTACAATGATCCCTGATATCAGTTACTACAATCCTCACTGATATCAGTTACTACAATCATCACTGATATCAGTTACTACAATCATCACTGATATCAGTTCCGTGACACCTGACCACGATTTTTCTTCTGCACGGACCAAGTACAATCATCCCTGATATCAGTTACTACAATCATCACTGATATCAGTTACTGCAATCATCACTGATATCAGTTATTACAATCATCCCTGATATCAGTTACTACAATCCTCACTGATATCAGTTACTACAATCATCACTGATATCAGTTCCGTGACACCTGACCACGATTTTTCTTCTGCACGGACCAAGTACAATCATCCCTGATATCAGTTACTACAATCATCACTGATATCAGTTACTGCAATCATCACTGATATCAGTTATTACAATCATCCCTGATATCAGTTACTACAATCCTCACTGATATCAGTTACTACAATCATCACTGATATCAGTTCCGTGACACCTGACCACGATTTTTCTTCTGCACGGACCAAGTACAATCATCCCTGATGTCAGTTACTACAATCATCACTGATATCAGTTACTACAATCATCACTGATATCAGTTACTATAATCATCACTGATGTCAGTTACTACAATCATCACTGATATCAGTTACTACAATCATCACTGATATCAGTTACTACAATCATCACTGATATCAGTTACTACAATCATCACTGATATCAGTTACTACAATCATCACTGATATCAGTTACTAGAATCATCCCTGATATCAGTTACTACAATCATCACTGATATCAGTTCCGTGACACCTGACCACGATTTTTCTTCTTCTTCTTCTTCTTCTTCTTCTTCTTCTTCTTCTCCATTATTCTTTTTCTTTCCTTCCTTTCTCTTCTTCCTTTCCCGAGAGCCTTCTGTTCCCATTATCTTCTTTTCATCTCTGTCCCCATTCCTGGGTTATTTGGACTTCATTCGCTTCCTTGTCATTGGACATGTTCAGTCCGTTCGGTTTGCGAATTTAAATAAACACAACCCAACCCAGTTACTACAATCATCCCTGATATCAGTTACTACAATCATCACTGATATCAGTTACTGCAATCATCACTGATATCCGTTACTGCAATCATCACTGATATCAGTTATTACAATCATCACTGATATCAGTTACTACAATCATCACTGATATCAGTTGCTACAATCATCCCTGATATCAGTTACTACAATCATCACTGATATCAGTTGCTACAATCATCACTGATATCAGTTATTACAATCATCACTGATATCAGTTACTACAATCCTCACTGATATCAGTTACTACAATCATCACTGATATCAGTTACTACAATAATCACTGATATCAGTTACTACAATCATCACTGATATCAGTTATTACAATCATCCCTGATATCAGTTACTACAATCATCACTGATATCAGTTACTACAATCATCACTGATATCAGTTACTACAATCCTCACTGATATCAGTTGCTACAATCATCACTGATATCAGTTATTACAATCATCCCTGATATCAGTTACTACAATCATCACTGATATCAGTTACTACAATCATCACTGATATCAGTTACTACAATAATCACTGATATCAGTTGCTACAATCATCACTGATATCAGTTACTACAATCATCACTGATATCAGTTACTACAATCATCACTGATATCAGTTACTACAATCATCCCTGATATCAGTTACTGCAATCATCACTGATATCAGTTACTACAATCATCCCTGATATCAGTTATTACAATCATCACTGATATCAGTTACTACAATCATCACTGATATCAGTTACTACAATCATCACTGATATCAGTTGCTACAATCATCACTGATATCAGTTACTACAATCATCACTGATATCAGTTATTACAATCATCACTGATATCAGTTACTACAATCATCACTGATATCAGTTACTACAATCATCACTGATATCAGTTACTACAATCATCACTGATATCAGTTACTACAATCATCACTGATATCAGTTACTACAATCATCACTGATATCAGTTACTACAATCATCCCTGATATCAGTTACTACAATCATCACTGATATCAGTTATTACAATCATCACTGATATCAGTTACTACAATCATCACTGATATCAGTTACTACAATAATCACTGATATCAGTTGCTACAATCATCACTGATATCAGTTACTACAATCATCACTGATATCAGTTACTACAATCATCACTGATATCAGTTACTACAATCATCCCTGATATCAGTTACTGCAATCATCACTGATATCAGTTACTACAATCATCCCTGATATCAGTTATTACAATCATCACTGATATCAGTTACTACAATCATCACTGATATCAGTTACTACAATCATCACTGATATCAGTTGCTACAATCATCACTGATATCAGTTACTACAATCATCACTGATATCAGTTATTACAATCATCACTGATATCAGTTACTACAATCATCACTGATATCAGTTACTACAATCATCACTGATATCAGTTACTACAATCATCACTGATATCAGTTACTACAATCATCACTGATATCAGTTACTACAATCATCACTGATATCAGTTACTACAATCATCCCTGATATCAGTTACTACAATCATCACTGATATCAGTTATTACAATCATCACTGATATCAGTTACTACAATCATCACTGATATCAGTTACTATAATCATCACTGATATCAGTATTATTACTGTACTACATCCTTGCACAAAATATATGTAGGACACAGTATAGAGTCCATGCACTTTATGATGGCCAGCACCCTATATAGAGTCCATTGGTCCAAAATCCACTATACAGAGTCCAGGAGTCCGCTCAATTTTGATCAGCTCCATCCAGACGCGCAATCCCCTATAAGGAGTACACTTTTTCTACAAGTCCCCTATTCACGGTCCAGGAGTTCAGTTTATCCAGTCACGCCGTCCTGTGTGTAGTGCCCGAAAGAGAACAAACACCTTTTCAGTTTTGCTTGCCTCGTAGCAGCGCATTCCTTTCTTCACTTCAGCTATGGCTGCCAGTAATCTGTCTCGAGGTAACCGAGGAGGAAAAGAGACGATCAAAATCAAATCTGGAAAGTGCCTTGTGGTTCTCTGGAGATGTTTCATCAGCGTGCGGGATGAAAGCAGAAATTGGAGAACGAGAAAAGTTCAGGATACTTCCAATCTGACGAGTCAGATACACTGACACTCTTTTTCGTTTCACGCCACAAGGACAACCTGTTCGACTGGACAAGAGCTGCCTGTAGAGTAGAACCGGGGCTAAGGGTCACACCGGTACGTGCGTACATGCGTGCGCGTGTGCGTGCGTGCATGTGTGCATGTGCATGTGTGTGTGTGGGGGGGGGGGAGGGGATGTGTCTGAGTAAGTGTCTGGGTGGGTGTGTCCTTGTGGGTTTTTGTGTATGTACATGTACGTGTGTATGTGTGGTAGTGTGTGTGTGTGTGTGTGTGTGTGTGTGTGTGTGTGTGTGTGTGTGTGTGTGTGTGTGTGTGTGTGTGTGTGTGTGTGTGTGTGTGTGTGTGTGTGTGTGTGTGTGTGTGTGTGTGCAAGGCTTCGATTTCTCTCTCTTCTCTTCTCTCTTCCTGTCAGTGTCTTCCGTTTCTGGGCCAGCATGGCCCATGCTTCATGCATGCTTGTTCATGTTGTGGTTGTGATATGTTCCTGTTGTGGTTGTGATATGTTCCTGTTGTGGTTGTGATATGTTCCTGTTTCAAATCTTTATTCTCACGATAGCCAGTGGCCAATAAGAGATAATAGTGTAAGAAAGGAGAAAGAGTGAGGAAGAATTGGGTGGGCAGGGCGTAGGGGTTAATGACTACTTAAGTGTACGGGCAGGGGTGGTCGCCACACGAGCATACAGAGTTGTGTACTTAAGTGTACGGGCAGGGGTGGTCGCTACACGAGCATACAGAGTTGTGCAACAGCAGGGATATCTCGGATTTGAAGGGAGTACGAGAAGGGATTTGCGAAGCTGGGCGGGCAAGCAATTAAAGTAATGAAGGGCCTTGTACAGGGGAGAATGGAGACAGCGGTCAGTCCGCGGAGTTGGCAGGTGCCAAGTACGAGAGCGACGTAAATTATACGAAGGTTGCACGTTGCTAGCAGTATGCAGCGAGAGTATATGTGGTGGGGCATAATTATGGCGCAGAGAATGCGCGAAGAGTATAATGTTTAACTTTAAAGAGTGAAAATAATGTTGGCCATTTGATGCGATGCAAAAGGTGGGAGTGTTCATAGTGTGTGTAAAGGGGAAGGTGGAGACATATTCTGGCGGCTTTCCGCTGGAGTCGTTCTAGCCTGTCAAGGGAAGTGTGCGACAACAGTGTGAGAGCATTGCTCGCATATGAGAATATAGGTAGTATGTATGTCTGATAGATGTGAGATAAAGAATCACTGGTGAGTGTAGACCTTAGTCTAAAAAGAATATTGAAAAACTTGAGTGATTTTTTAACTATGTATTCAACATGCTCCGTCCAACGGAGGTCATGCTGAAAGATTATTCCGAGGTGTTTGTGTTTTTGTGCTACGGTAAGCGGACTATTACTGAGGGTGATCTGGGGTAGCTGTTCAGGGGGGGGGGGGGCGGTTATTGTGGTAGAACGGGAGGATGACTGTTTTCTTTGTGTTAACCAGCAGGTGCCATCTTTGAAGCCAGTCTCCAGCTGCTGTGACACTCTGTTGTAGGTTTCGGGTGCAGTCTTGAAGAGTTCTCGCTATGGAAATCAGAGCGGTGTCATCTGCAAATTGGCTACAGGTGGTGCCGGGATTCTCACATGCATGTGGAAGGTCTATGGTGTAGACGAGGAATAGAAGCGGCCCAAGAACTGATCCCTGAGGGACGCCGGCAGGGATCTCGAGGAAAGGCGATAGGTCGCCATCCACCCGGACCCTCTGCCGACGCCCCAACAGGTACCGTCGGAACCACTCCAGGGCGTTGCCCTGGACACCATAGTGGGAGAGTTTTGCTAGAAGGCCTGTATGCCACACACGATCGAAGGCCTTGCTTAGATCAAAAAAGCAGGCATTGACGTGTTTCCCGTCGTCTCTCGCAGTGGAGAGGGTATGGACGAGACGGGCAAGCTGCTGCTCAGTGCCGTCTTTCTCACGGAATCCGGACTGCTGGTTGGGTAGGTGGGGTGTGATGTGCTTGTAGAGGAGTTGATGTGCAATTTTTTCTTGGATTTTTGATGTAGTGCTCAAGAGAGAGATGGGTCTGTAGTTTGTGGGTTGGGTAGGGTCACCAGGCTTGGGTACTGGAGTAATGGTGGCATCTTTCCACTCCAGTGGGATTTCTCCAGTTTGGAACGATAGGTTAAAGAGGGACGATAACGACGGTGCAAGTTCCTTAGCCGCTTCTTTGAGTAGGCGCTTTGGAATAGAGTTGAACCCGGGGCTTTTGTTGGTATCAACTCCGCGGAGGAGTTTTTCGACCTCAGCTTGGGAAGTCGAGATTTCTTGAAGGGGACTGAGGATGTCAGGGGTGGTGTTGATGGCTGGGGTTTGCTCATCCGCATTGGCCACGGACAGCTTGCTCTGTGAAATGAAGAATTCGTTGAGGGCAGCGGCTTTTTGTGCTGGTGTCGTTGCAGGAGTTGCTTGGCTGGCGAGTTCGGGTATGCGTTGTTTTGTAGCTGCAGTTAGGTTCTTCATGAGGCGGTGTAGGGAAGTAGAGGAGGCTGCTGAGTTGTTTACGAAATCCGATTTTGCACGACGCAGGAGGGTGGTGACACGGTTTCTTTGGGCAGTGAACGTGTTCCAGTCGTGGGGGTGAGTGCGAGTAACTTGGCAGTGTTCTTGAGCGATGCTCAGGACTTTGTCGCGCCAGGATCGCCAGAAGGTGTCAACTGGGCATGGGTCGTGTTGGTTTGGATGGTGGTTGAGATTTGTGCGTGAAAGGGCTTCTCGAAGAAGGTGGATAGTGTGCTGTCTGTCCATGACCAGAATGTGGTGCTTCTGGATCGTGGAGGGGAGTTGTTAATTATGGGGGGCAGTTGATTACTGATGTGGCCACTGATAGTAGTGTGATTGGATGCGCCAAACGGTAGAAGTGATTGGATGTGAACATTATTGCTGTGGAGTGAGGAGATAACAAGGTCTAGACATGAGAGAGGTGTTTGTCGGCGGATGTAAGTAGGGAATCTGACATGTTGTGTGAGGCCGTATGTGTGTAGAAGAGTTTGTATGTCGTCCCCAAGGCGATCTGTTCTGTCTGTTGTGAGCCACGCACTGTTCTTGGCATTGAAGTCTCCAAGTAGTAGGAGGTCGTCACCTTCGGCTCTAGCGGTTTTAATGCTTCGTTCCAGTTCCGCACAGAAGAGGGTGCCATCGCTACGGGGTGGTCGACAAATGTTTGCAACAACGAGGGAGAGGTTATCGGTGGAAATTCTCGTCCATATACATTCTGCTGCTGTCATTGGTATTGTCAGTACCCTTGTGTTGAAACGTTCCGCTGTGTACAAGGCAACACCACCACCAAAGTCCTGTCTGTCAGCTCTGGTCAGCTTGTAGCCTGGGATTGCATAGAGACTGTCAGGGTCTGATGTGTCAGCCCAGATTTCCTGGACTGCAATGACTGATAGTTCGTTCTGAGATTCAGAGCACGAACGGGAAGAGGTAAGTAACTCGTCCATTTTGTTGAATAAGCAACGCACATTGGTGCTGAGAAAGTTCAAATTCACTGACATTGGTACGGGTTTTTTTTCCTTTTAAATTCTTATTTTTTGTTTTAAAATTTTGAAGGACGCTTCACGCAGCTTCATTATACTTGAATTGTTTGCAGGCAACCTGCCTACACTCAAGAGAGCACTGCATTTCACACAAATCCATTGGTATCGTTACAACGTTTCGGTCTTTATGACCATCATCAGGAATGAAGTGGACATGGAAAGAACAGCAGTATAAAAGAAGGAGGCAAGCAAGCAAAGCGCGGTACATAGTGACAGCGCGCGTAGAGAAGTGCAAAGCACGTCATGGCGGGTGTGCATTACTACATATACATGACAACACAAGCACAAACGGCGAGGAAAGTAGATACTGCGCTACAGCAGTGATAACAGCCCAGTTCCAGTCTCACACCACCAGTGAGGTGTCTAGAGCCCCGCGCCACTCGCAGTAAGGTGGTGTTATAGCAGATCCCAGCCACTGTTATTGTTAATTTCCGGGGATCGCTCCCTGATATTGATGGCCTCCCGGATCCTCCTCCTGGGGCGGTCACGCTCAGAACCGAGAACCCGGATACCTGAGAAAGCCGTTGCTCCCAATGGCAATGGGTCAGATGCATGCTTGGCCGCGAAATGCTCACCCAGCGCGGTGCCGCTCACTGTGTTGCGTGCGTCGTCGTTGTGTTCTTTTGTCCTGGTAGCGAGGCTGCGGTACGTCTCTCCAACATATCTATCACCACATTTGCACTCCAGGTGGTATACAACATTTCGCTCCGTGCATGCCCCTGAACCGGACATGCAGGCGACACAAGCAGCTTTGGGCCGCCCCCGTTTATGGGGCCTGGACGGGTCTACATACCTGCGGCATGGTGGTTTGCGGAGGGCAGACGTGCAAATCATAGAACTTAGACGGCGGTTCCTGTAAATCAGCTGGGCATTTATCTTGTACTTCCGGAGTAATTTATGAATTTTGTTGTGGATATACTCGGTGTGAAACGGTAGGTTGAGGGTGACACGGTATTCATTCTGCACTCTGACACGTCGGGGGTGCATAGCTCGTTCACGTGCCGAAACTATAACTGACTCTGGGAAGTTGTTGAATTTTAGGATGTTGGTTACTTTTTCTTCACTTCTTTTTAGGGTGTCGGCATCGGAGGATAGGCGGACGGCACGCAGGAACTCAGAGGAAGCAATTGCTTTCTTTTGCTGGTTGGGAATTTTTTGTTTTGTTTTGTTTTTGTTTTTGTTTGTTTTTTGCTGTTCCTGATGGAATTTGCGTTATGCTGTTGGTTTCCTCTTCTTGGCCTCGGAGCGATGCGACGGGATCGCATTGGGCGGTGTCTGTTCCAACTGATTGTGCTTGCGGTGTCGCTTGCTCTGCGTTTTCCAGTCTCCCTTGTCTACTGTGACTTGTTGAAGTAACGCGAGGCTGCGTTCGTCGTCATCACTGTACATGGTGTCACTCGTGTCGTCGATATCGCTCGTGCCTGCATCTCCCTCGTGATCACGAGGCGTGCTGGTCGCGCACGCAGTGGCCAGCAGGCTGCTGCTTGGTGACGCGGGGCTGGGCAAGTAGTCGTCTTTCGTCGACTTGCTGTTGGCTGGGGAGTCCTTGCTTGACTCTTCTTTATTGCTGCCAGTTGATTTTTCATGTTCAAAACTGTCGTTCAGTTGAACCGCCAGGCTCGAAGCTGAGTCCATACGCGGCAGGTTCGTACTGCATGTACCTGCGGACTCTTCGTTTTTACTACCAGTTGGTGATGTTTCAGGTTCAAAACTGTGTGCGTGTTGAGCCGCCAGGCTCGCAGCTGAGTCCATACGCGGCAGGTCTGTGCTACATGTAGCTGCAGTACTACCGGTAGTACCGGCACAGTCCGCGTACGTTCCACTGCGACCCTCCGCTACAGTGCAGTTGTTGGCTGTGTGGCCTGGCTGTGAGCATTTTCGGCAGGTCTGTGGCTGGTCCTCGTACCGTACTCGAAAAATGTTCTTGGCATCAGCTCGGACAAAGGAGGGAATATTTGTTGCTGGCGTTTTGAAGCGGAATGAGGCGAAACGGACCCCGGTTCCTACGACACGGCCAGCACTGGTTTTGACCTGGCCATGTCGAATTTCGCCCACTACATGGCCAAACCCGTTCAGGGCATTGTCGATCACCAAATTGTCAACCCATATTGGTACATCAAGGATTTGAATTTCCGCTGTGTTGGAGAAAAGCGGACTAACGGGGAGGGTTTCACCATTCAAATGTTACCTTGCATTGTTGTTTGGCGGCCATCTGGACGGAGACCAAGTCTTCAGTGCCGCAGTTGGCGAGGGCCTCCGCAACAGCCAGGTTCTTGGTGCCGCGTGGTGCAGTGAAGACGCAGGTGTTTCGTTTGAGATTGTCCGGCGAGATGACTAACCAGGATGGCGGCGCGGTTGAGCTGCTTGTAGCAGAGCGTGATGAGTGGGCCATACTGGCTAAAAAAACTTCAGAAGGCTCTCGCCAGTTCAAGGACTGCACTGGGTGTCTTCCGTGAGTAGACAGTATCGTTTAAAGACTAACAAAAGCTTGCATACGCAGAGCTCCAAAATCTGTTGTTGTTGTTGTTGTTGTGGTATGTCAGCACATGTACTTGTCTACTGTGTCTTGCCGCTACTCCGGCTTTGGCCACGTGACCACCATTTGTCTCCCCATTTCTCCTTTATCCTTTCTTTTCTATTTTTGCTAAGAGCTTTCTTCTCGCCGTGACCACGATTTATCTTTTCTTTTTTTCTCCTTTCTTGTTTCTCTTCTTCCTTTGCTGAGAGCATTTTTTACCTTATTTTCTTTTCATCTGTGTCTCCTTGCCGAGTTTTCCCATTCCTGGGTTACTTGGAGCTCATTCGCTTCCTTGTCATTGGACATGATCAGTACGTGCGTGTGACTGTGTGTGTGTGGTGGGGGGGGGGGGGGTTGAGCACTCTTGTAAGGTACGTTCGCGTCTGGTTTAAATCTGGCTTTGGAAAAGCCCACAAAGGACGAAACAGTTCTGTACGCAGATTGAGCATATGGGCCTCAACCAGCGAAAACAGCCCAGAGGATCATTTTTTCTAAATTCCTTTTTAGTTAGACATTTGTTGAAACAGATCTGCTGAAGGACCTCAGCCAAGAAAAAGTTCAATATTCCGATTTAAACCGGGTGTATACACTATTGTACAATATGCACTCCAAATTGGTGCATTATTTGTATACGATGTATGTGTGCAATGAAAATTCAGCATTCTAAAAGTGAGTGAGCAGCTTGAATACCTTTGAAATGGTGCAATAAGCATCTAGAATAACACAGACTAGCTGTACAGTGCGGAGACATCATGGACGTATTCGCAGCTGCATCCTGCGGGGAGTCGTTCTGCAGTCTTATCTTCTATTTCTTCCTTCCTCCACAGCTGAACCCCGATGTTGCTGCCGTCCCTAGCCCCAAACTCAGAATTTATCTCAAATGACAACTCCTCATCTTCCGACTCATTGACCACCTTGAGCCTCATCGGAGCACGGGATGACGACTGCGATTCCGCCTCGCTGTCGACTTCGATGTCGGAAGAAATGAACGTCTCATCCTCTCTCTCTGAACTTCAGTGCTAGTTCAGCATCCACTCCCCACCAGACTCGAGCTAGCTGTAGACAATGACTGACGCAGCCATCGTGACAAAATAAAGAAACACTTGAGTCGCCACTCGACACTGTTGTTTGTGCTGTGCTCACGACAGCAGTCACCCATCTTTCGTCCTGGCTTGAGGACAAAGGTTTGCTATTGAACTCAGCTCAGACTCAAGTGATGTTTATTCGTTCCAGAGGTGTGTTTGACGCTGCTCCGTCACTCGTAACCTGCAACAACAGTTTTCTGCAAGTCACACACGTGGCAAAATACCTCGGTGTGTTGATTGATGACCAGCTAACTTGGGCACCCCACATCGAGTTTCTGGCGAAAACATTGGCGGTGACCACTGGACAGCTTTGGAGGCATGGCCGGGCCTTGTCACTGAAAGCACGTCGAATGTGGTATATGTCTATGATACTATCTCATCTCTGTTTCGCCTCTAATTGCTTCTTTCCTGAGCTTTCACGGTCTCTGTTAAATTGCCTTGTAAAACTGCATAAGTCTGGTATTCGTGCTGTGTTTCAGGCTCCCCGGCGCACTGCAACAGCTCACTTGCTTGCTAAGTTATCCATGCCATCACTTCACCAAGTCCATTTACAGAAGCTGCTTGTATTTGTTTTCCGGTCTATACACGGATCTGCAAGCTCTCTTTTTCAAGATTATTTTGTATTACTTGCCCAGCCTCAGATACCACTTGCTGATCGTATAGTCACCCGTGGGCAGCTGCATAATTCAGTTCGCATCCCGTTCCTACCCAATCCTGCTGGGAGATGTTCTATCCAATTTCTGGGCAGCACCACATGGAACTCTCTACCCGATGCTACCCGCTCTCTAACAAACCTTATTCATTTCAAAAAATCTCTTTCAGATCTTGATCTCACTTCACTCCATTTAGCTATTGAGACACTATTACGTTCTGTCCCCTGTCGATCATCAATATTATCTGCATGCCCAACCACAACACACATAAAATACACTGCTGCATGGTATTTTTTATAATTGTCCTGCTGACAGTCATGACGTCTTATTACTTCCCATGCTGTTCATATTTGATCATATTAATCTATCATACTATTATACTTTTCATCAAAGCCTAGGAGCTGTGGCATCATTTATGATCTACAGCAAGAAGGCAGCAATGCCTGTACCTATGGTGAAGTAAAATAAAGGTAACACACACACACCGCTTCAACTTCAAAAATAACTTCAAGCAATCGCGCAAGGAGTTCAAGGAGTAAATATCCCGTCGCGCTGTTTGCAGCGTGTTAAAAAATCGATGAACGTCACAAATCGACCTTTTTCTCGATTTTTTACGAAACCTGTAAGAAAGGAAAGGACAAAATGTTACGAGTTATGACAAACTGTCCACCAACGTAAGCAGAGCGAGTGTGACTGTATAAGATCTGCTTACGTTGGTGGTCAGTTTATCATAACTCGTAACATTCTGTCCTTTTTCTTTCTTCATCTTATATTGTCTCACCATCCGAGTTCAACTTTGAAACCTGTAAGGGTTGTTTTCGCTGATTGCGGCTCATATCATGTGTGTGTATGTTTGTGCATATGTGTGTGTATGTGTGCACGAGTGTTTGCATACGCGTGTGCGTGTGCGCTTGTGCATGTGTGTGTGTGTGTGTGTGTGTGTGTGCATGCGCACGAGTATGCATGTTTTTGCATGTGTGCGCGTGCATGTGTGTGTGTGTGTGTGTGTGTGTGTGTGTGCGCACGGGTATGCACGTGTGTGCATGTGTGTGCATGCATGTGTTTGTGTGTGTGCAAGCGACCGACCGAGAGTATGCATGTGTGCATATGTGTGTATGTGTGCACGAGTGTTTGCATACGCGTGTGCGTGTGCGCTTGTGCATGTGTGTGTGTGTGTGTGTGTGTGTGTGTGTGTGTGTGTGTGTGTGTGTGTGTGTGCATGCGCACGAGTATGCATGTTTTTGCATGTGTGCGCGTGCATGTGTGTGTGTGTGTGTGTGTGTGTGCGCGCACGGGTATGCACGTGTGTGCATGTGTGTGCATGCATGTGTTTGTGTGTGTGCAAGCGACCGACCGAGAGTATGCATGTGTGTGCATGTGTGTGTGAGTGAGTGTGTGTGGGTTAGATAATGCGTACTTGTGTGTGTATTTGTATGTGTGTGTGTGTGTTTGTGTGTGTGTGTGTGTGTGTGTGTGTGTGTGTGTGTGTGTGTGTGTGTGTGTGTGTGCGTGCACGCTCCCGGGACCGTACGTGCGTGTGTGTATGCATGTTTCCCGCCGTGTTCTTACTCATGTACAGTGTAATAGTAAGACTAACAATGTGATACCCCCGAAGGCCCCAATGGCTTATACCACCTCTAGTCACTTCACTTACTTTCCTTTACAATACATAAATATGAGCCAATTTTTCCCGTTTGAAAAGAGAATGATTTGCCTGATGATCCCCTGAGCATCAAACTTGAGTTTCAATAACACCTCTCTCTACTTTACTAGCACCTACTAATATTATGCAAGAAAGGGAAGAGGTTGCCATGATGTCATCATCTTGGGTAGATGCACAATACTGAGAATACCTATGTCAAGTGTCTCGTCATTATAACTAACAATACACACAGTTGTTGTATACATACCTACAACATTGAGTTGATATGTCTCTGCTGACACTCCTAAATCTGAAATACACCTGTACAGTCCAGTGTAGGTTGGGTCCAGGTTGTCATGTGATGATGTTGGCCATAAAAGTCGAGGTGTCCTTACACCACGTGCAATAGCAAATGCTCCCTGTTCAGCTACAATTGTACTGGTATTAGTATTGGTCAGTCGTATATACTGACCACTACCACCAGTACCCAGTCCTGTAGCCTGGCATGATGGTAAAGAGAGCGGCCCAACCTGTGATGTACTTGATCCATTCAGGTAGTAGACTGTGGGTGATGTAAAGTCACTCGACACAGCAGGCAATCCCATCTGAACCTGACCTGTACACAGCAACAGAGCAGATCAATACAACACCAAACAGAATACGATCATGACTGATGTAACACAATTACCTGCAGTGAACTGCAAAAAGGTGTAGTGCTGGGCAACGAAACGCGGAAATGGCTATCGATATAGACTCATTATATTTCTGGGAGCTAAGGACCAATTGTATTATTGTATTTTGTATGGATTCTCCACTGGTCTTAGCCTAAATCGAGGGAGTCTCCGTCAACAGATTATGAAGAAGAAGTTGAGGAGAAAAATAAAAAAAATAGGACATAGAATGATGCGGGGTGGTAGTAATATAACACAGTGCTCTATGACATCGCTACTCTACGTGGAATGAAACCAGAGGGCTCATAACGGGTGATAGCAAAGTGTGTGCGGACAGGAGCGGTAAAACATCTTGGGCTGGATGTAGTACGAATGGCAGCCGGGAGGGAGTTCCATGTGGCAGTGGTGACAAAGAGAAAGGTGGCACGGGTGTGTGTGTGCTGACTTTAGCAGGTGGGAGTAGATGTTGGGGGCGCCTGGCGCTGTTTGACACTGAGTAGCCTAGGTCTCCAGGGTCGTCATCTGGCTATTGATAAGGTGGTGGAGCTCAAGAAGGCACTGAATGTGTCTTCGCCATGCGAGGCTGGGCTACTGGAGGTGCGCGAAAAGTGAGGCTTTCGGCTCCGTTTGAGGAGGGTACACGCCATACTGCCGCAGGATCACACGTGCCACTCTTGCCTGTAGTTTTATATAGGTGTAAGGATGACAGGCGCTTTCCGATGATTTCTTGTCCTTTTGAAGCACATGTACTTGACAAGACATCCGCCAAGTTCTTGCAACACAGCGAAACCTATTCCTCCATGGATGGTTGGTTGGTTGTGTTTGTTTGAATTCGCAAACCGAACGGACTGAACATGTCCAATGACAAGGAAGCGAATGAAGTCCAAGTAACCCAGGAATGGGAAACTCGGCAGCAGACACAGATGAAAAGAAAATATGGGAACAGAAGACTCTCAGCAAAGGAAGAAGAGAAAAGAAGGGAAAAAAAAGAAATAAAGGAGGAAAAGAAGAAAAGGAAGAAGAAAAAATATCGTAGTCACGGCGAGAAGAAAGCTTTTAGCGAAAATAGAAAAGAAAGGATAAAGGAGAAAATGGGGAGACAAATGGTGGTCACGGCCAAAGCCAGAGTAGTGGCAAGACACAGTAGACAAGTACATGTGCTTACATATCACAACAACAGGAACATATCACAACAACAACAGGAACAAGCACGCATGAAGCATGGGCCATGCCGGCCCAGAAACGGGAGACACTGACAGGAAGAGAGAAGAGAAGAGAGAGAAATCGAAGCCTTGCATACCCACACATCCACACACCCACACACACACACACATGTACATACTTCGAAGTACACACATACCCACACACTTACCCACACACACACATACATGTACATATACACTTACCCAGATACACCCCCCCCCCTCCCCAAACACACATCCACATGCGTGCGCACACACACACATTCACACACATTCATGCAAATGCACACACTTGCACTCATACGCAAGTGTGCACACGCACACACGCACACACACACACACACACACACACACACACACACACACACACACACACACACACACACACACACACACACACACACACAGACACGCACAGACACACATACAGACACACACACAGACACACACACAGACACACACACACACACACACACACACACACACACACACAATACAATACAATACAATAATGCCCATCCGAAGATGATGGCAGGTCCTGAAAGGACCGACAGTGTTTCAGTCACGCGGCACAGAACTTCGAGTGGCGAGTGAGGTCCTGGCGACGGCGAAAATCTCGGCCGCAGTGGCACCTGAAATCCCGAGACATAGGTTTAGGCGGCTGGATGGTGTTGAAGGCCAGTCTCCACGCACGACGGTCCTCGGCTAGGCTGTACCAGTCATTGATGTGGCGTTCCTCTAGGTCAATCACGATGTTGTCACGCCAACGCTTGCATGGCCCGTGGCGAGGGCGCGTCTTCTGGAGCTCACCAAACAATACGCACTTCGGTATTCTGTCGTCCGACATGCGTCCGACATGCCCCAACCAGCGAAGACGGCGCGTCCTCAGCATCTCCACCACTGATCGCAAACCAACCCGCTCCAGAATGACTGCATTGGAGAGATGCTCATTCCATTGTTCTGACTTGCTGACGTCCAGGATAAACCGAGCACAGCGGTTGTGGAACAATGACAGACGGCGGGTGTCGGTTGCCTTGACAGCCCATGACTCACAGCCATAAAGTAACGTTGAGAGGACGACTGCAGAGTAAACATGAGTCTTGGTACGCACAGAGATGTGGCGGTTTCCGAAGACAGCAGAACGCAAGGCACCAAAAGACTGGAAGGCCTTGGCAAGACGGGAAGAAACCTCAACCGAAAACTGGCCATCATTAGTAATACAGCTACCGAGGTATGTAAATTCGTTCATGATTTCGATGTCGCCATCTGCCAACGTCAAGCATCCGGTCGGAGGGGGATCAGCATTGATGACCATGCACTTCGGTTTACCAAAACTGACAGTGAGGCCGAACTGGGTAGCGACGGTCACGAACAAAGCGGCAGCAGCATCCATGTCCGTTACTGAATGGGTGTACAATGCGGCGTCATCCGCGAACTGAGACTCGGTTATAGTGCATTAAGACAAACGACTCTTGGCAGTCCGATCGCCAACAAGCTTACGGCTGGTTTTGTACGAGACTGGGATACCGGCACATTTGCAAGTAGAACGCCATGCATCCATCACCACGGCAAAATACAGATAGCACACAAGGGTGCAACCTTGCCTCAAACCATTGTTGACTGGGAAAAAATCCGAAGAAGCTGTAGACACTCGCACGGCTGCCGACATTCCCTCATGCAGGGACTGTATGACCTTCAGCATTTTCGGGGGCATACCAAGTTTGCTTAGTATTGACCAGAGGGACGCTCGGGGGATGGAATCGTATGCCTTACGAAGGTCTACGAACAGAACACACAACTGATCATCGTGCTCAACGGACTTCTCGATGAGCTGGCGGGCTACAACACCATGTCATTGCAACCTCTCCCTTTGCGGAAACCACATTGGGAGTCTGGTAGCACATCCTCGGCAATCATCTGCACTCTATCCTGTATCACACGGGCAAATAGTTTGCCAACAATGTCCAGCAAGCTGATGCCGCGCCTGTTGTCACGAAGTCTGAGATTGCCCTTTTTCGGAACAGGGACAATCTCAGCATCTCGCCAATCATTCACCACATCTCCACTGTGCCACACAGCAACCATGACATTTCGCAAGCATATGTGAAGGTTTTCGCCTCAACACACCACCATCTCAGGCAATATGCCTGTTGACCCACTCGCCTTTCCAAGCTTCATATGCTTTATGGCTGCAGTTAGCTCACCCAGGGTCGGCGGTTTGTCTAGGTCATTTCGAACCTGGCACGGCTTCCACCGCCTCATCATTAAATGTTCCCGCAACGTTAAAAAGACCACTGAAATGTCGTTCCCAACGTGCCGTTACAGCAACGGGTGACACTAGCACATTCCCTTCCTCATCAACGATAGAAGTTGATGGTATTGCTTTACGACCGGCAAACACTGATGACAGGGCACGGATGCAACCCCAACGGGCTCGACCATTATGGACAGCATATTCAGCGTGGGACGCCAAATCGCAGATCCAGTTCTCCTTGGCAAGTTGAACTGCATCTCTGACTGCTCGCTGAGAAGCACGAAACGCACAACGGTGTTGCTCTGAAGGGGACTTCAGAAATAGATTGTGGGCGATGTTTTTCTGGTCAATGAGCGGTTGGATGGTGTGACTGGCCGCAACAAACCAATCCTGTTGTGCTCTGCGGTCATGACCAACCGATTTCTCTGCAGCTTCAAGCATCATTTGGCGAATTGTGGCCCAATCCTCCTCCGGGTCCAAGTCATCACAGAATGAGCGGTCACACAGTGGCTGCAGTCTCTCCAGAGGCGTGGGTTCGAATCCCACCGCTGCCACCAATGTAATGGGTAGCCGAGTGGTAGGCGCGGTGAAATCAACAAGAATTACTTCTATTCTACTTTCAGGTACACACCTGAGATATAATTATTAGTGAAAGAAGAAGCGGCAAAATAAATAACTTTCTCTCCGGTGCTCACCTAGAGGTTGACTACTTCTTCTTCGAGTTAACTTTCATTGCTATCTAATCTAATCTCTCTCAAAACAGAAATGCGCAGCCGCTTTAATGCAGCAGACGCCGTACGCTTACATACGGAGATACACTAAATATACATCAGGCAAAGCTCCGTATTAGTTCCGTACTACTTCCGTATTGGTCGGGCAGGGATACTACATATGTTAGCATTGATCTGGTGTTGAAATTTGCTCTGCACATCAGGTTTGGTGCACAACTGATGAGCCGTACATGGACGCCGGCGGGACGACGACGACTTCTGCGATCGGAAAGCTCGGGCACAAAACACCAACTTTGCACGGACTAGCATGTGATCTGACCAACACGAAGCGCTACGCATCACTCTCGCATCAACACAGCTGTACGACCTGCTCTTACGCATCAGGATGAAGTCGATAGCATGGAAAACTTTAGTTGCAGGGTGCATCCAAGTGCCAAGGTGTATGGCTTTCTTCTTGAACACAGTGTTCATGACGGTAAGCTCATTCATTTGGCAGAACTGGAGAAGATCTTCACCAGCCGTGTTTCGAGCACCCGGACCAAACTTCCCAAGAGTGCCAGTCCAGTCTTCCTCCGGCTGCAAGCTACCAACACGTGCATTGAAGTCTCCCAACACAATAAGTTGATCGCACTGGTCGACTTCATTGATGGTGTGTTGGACTTCATTATAGAAGTGCTCCTTCACAGCATGAGTCACTTTGAATGTTGGTGCATAAACACTCACGATCGTCATGAACTGCTGCTTTTGTGCTGATGTTGACACAAGTAAGCGAGCAGTGACTATGCGAGAATTCACAGTCTTCTACGAGCTTCCAGCAGCCATCCACGCAGCAGTCATACGAGCGTTCAGCAAGATACCAACTCCCTCGCGACGAATAAAAGTGTCGTCGTGCTGGGGTGTATTGCGCCCGGAGTGAAGTAGTGTAAAACCATCGATCGCGGGCCAGACACCTTGCCCAAACCACTTGCTCTCCTGGATGCCGGCGATATCTATATTCAAACGTTGAAGTTCCTTGACCAAGAGGTCCAATTTCCGATCGACACCTTGCCCACTACTAGTATTCGATTTCGAATTTGAATTTGAATTGGGAATTGGACGACAACGACAAATGCGAGCGTCACCATCATTCTCCACCAACGACCTAACATTCCAGGATCCCACAAACAAACGACAGCTCCCTGGCGAACGACGAGCCTTGCTGCCACTGTGTCCTTGATTTCCTGCTTTGACATCCGGGACGAAATTCACCATTTCTCGATTCAAATTCCCTCGATTGAAACACTGCCACTTGTGCAAAAAAGATGTGCTCACGCAGTTTGCTTGCAAGGCAAACGGGCGAGGCCTAGGGGGACCCTTTCCTGGTCTTCACCACACGGAAAGGGCCCCCAGAACGGCGGGGGAGATCTTTGGAGTAGAGCTCAAGAAAACACAACTGTCTCCTACAGGCACTACACACACACACACACACACACACACACACACACACACACACACACACACACACACACACACACACACACACACACACCTTGGTCCTTGGTAACACTGCCATCAAATGGTCACGTGTACTCTGTGCAGGGGTCACTGAGTTCAGCATTGGATCCAGAAACGCCACTATACTTCCTGGACAGGAAATTAGCACAGCTATGCAGGTCGAAACCACGGGATGACTTGCAGCAGCGACCGCAGCCGAGACAATGCGCTCTGCAGCAGGGCAGAGCAACCCGCTGTTTCCGGACCGAGTCTGCCGATGCCACAGCCGAGACCGACTCCACTTGGCCTGCTCCTCAATACTTCCAAGACACAATTGCTCTTCATCCGGCCACGAGGCTCGACTGCAATACAACCGGAGGTCTTCTGCAATGGCGAGAAACTTTGTGTGACCCCTACAGCCCAGTACCTTGGTTTAGTCCTGGATAATGATTTATCCTGGGCTCCACATGTGGAGTATATTGGTCGCAAGACAGCGCGAACAATTGGTCAGCTCCGGAGGCATGGACGAGGACTGAGTTTGCTTGCCCAGCGAACGTGGTTCCTGAGCATGATCCTTTCCCAGCTCTGTTATGGTTCAAACAGTTTCTTTCCAGGACTTAGCGCACACCTGCTTGGTCAGCTTGAAAAGATATTCAAGGC
Source organism: Sycon ciliatum (assembly GCF_964019385.1). Lineage (NCBI taxonomy): Eukaryota > Metazoa > Porifera > Calcarea > Leucosolenida > Sycettidae > Sycon > Sycon ciliatum. Next base: position 5,429,814 of record NC_088644.1, read on the forward strand.
TGGCATCCGTGCCACCTTGCAACAGCGGCTCTTGACTCCAACTGCCCCGCTGCTGTCTCTGCTCAGCATTGTTAGTCTTCCACATACATATACACACGAAATTGTCGTATTTGTTCATCGATGCATTAACTCCTCCTGTAGCCCCCCTTCTTCAACAATTATTCAGCCAAACGGCCCCAAATACTGTTCCGGAGGATCAGCGCACCACACGGGGACAAGTGTTGAACTTGCTTCAAGTTCCCTTTCTTCGTGGGCCTGCGGGACGATCGACCATGATGTTTCGGGGAAGCATTCTCTGGAACTCTCTCCCCTCTGATTTTAGAGTGATAGGTGTCCCTGGTCCCTTCCGAAAAGCTCTTTCTGCCATTGACATACTTACCTTGTGAATATCCTCGTTATACCTTTATTATCTGCCATAAATTCCAACCTTCTCATCTATCAATCATTTGTGCATGCATGTCTATAAAATCAACCACGTATTCCTGACTCCATGAAATTGTCTTTCTATTCTTTGACTCCATGAAATTATTGTCTTTCTATTTCTGACTCCATGTAATTGCCTTCATATAATTTTTTCCTTTTCTTCTTTTGGTTCTTTCTGTCGTATATTATTATCATTTCTTGTTTTCCCTTGCATATCATCCCTTCATCATTCTGTGAGAACCTGTCCTATGGGCAGGTGAGAAGGAATATCTGCCTGTTCATTTGGTGAAGTAAAATAAACAACAATAACAACACTTCAGCAGCCGAGTTGGAGAGACAATTATGCGAAGCTAGCCCGCCAGCACTCAAGAACCATCTCCCGCACGCATTTCACAGTCGGCTGCTGGACTGCTCAGATATGGGCTTCCTCCTCTCGGCCAGGCACTTGTGACGATTTTTGTATTTCTGGTGGGCGAAAGTACGCTGGCAGACATCGGAGCACAGAAGTGTCACGCTGAGCCGATCGCGGTAATGGTTGAGCGGAACACGCACTGCGCCATTTCCCCATGCTCCTGGGCGAGGTCGCACCATTCCGCGGGGTCGATGTTCATTGTGGAGAGGTCAGCTCTGACAGAGTCTCGCCACCGTTTCCGAGGACCGCAAGCCGGCCTCGGCAGAAGGAGCATACCAACAAGGAGCTGGCGCGGAGTTCTATCGCCGTCCATCCTGGCTAGATGGCCTAGCCACTCCAGACGGCGGCGAAGAACACGTGTGGTAATATCCACTGGATCTCGACGATTCCAGGCCTCCAGAATGGTCTTCCTGTTGATGTGGAAGTCCCAGGTGTCTCTTCTACCGAGGGCTAAGATTGTGGAAATGCAGCGAAGATGGAAGGCGGACAGCGCCGTAAGCTCGCTTTTCAGTGGCACCCAACACTCCGCTCCGTAAAGGAGAAGAGAAGGCACACATGCATCATACACCATTCGCTTTGTTGCCAGTGAAAGAACGCCATCATCAAAGACAGATCGACGCAATGCTCCGAATGCCCTAGATGCTGACGCTATTCGGGACCGAGTGTCCACTGCGGTGCGGCCACCAGTATGGATTATGGAGCCTAGTTAGCGAAAGTCATGCACGTTCTCGACAATTTCCCCGCCAATCACCAATGGACGACGATCCTCGGGAGAAATGCCGAAGCCGACCGCCATTACTTTGGTTTTTGATAGGTTGATGGTGAGGCCGAAGCGAGTTGCGACGTCCATGAACCGGCTGAGTGCAAGTGTGGCACCATGGTGAGTTGTAGCAATAAGTGCCGAATCATCTGCGAATTGACAGTCACGATGGATGTTGATTGTGTCAGCCTCCTGGCATTTGAAAAGGAGAGACGATCCAGAGTTAGAGGAGACAGGAAGTCCAATCTCAGGTATGTCCGCAACGTCATGCTGCCACAGCTGGAATACTGCCCACATGAATATATTGAACAATACTGGGGCCATACAACAACCTTGTCGAAGGCCATTTTGCACCTCAATAGACTTGGCCTCGATGCCCGGGATCGACAGGTTTGCAGACATAGAGCCTATTATGAAATGAGCTGATAATGGTAACCAGCTTGTCAGGTACACCCGCCTTCCGGAGAATTTCCCACATGCACCTACGGGTGACGTAATCATAGGCCTTCCGTAGATCAACAAAAACCATGAAACCAGAGCAGCGATTATAGTTTCTCAGATATTTGTCTCACTGCGAAGATCACGAAGATCATATCCGCACAAGATACACACACACACACACACACACACACACACACACACACACACACACACACACACACACACACACACACACACACACACACACACACACACACACACACACACACACACACACACACACACACACACACACACACACACACACACACACACACACACACACACACACACACACACACACACACACATACACACACATACACACACACACTTGTTCATTGACAGCCACACATACAATTGCTTTGCACTGTTTTCAGTTCATAGAAGAAACGGAAACTTACGAGGAACGGAGATGGAGCGAATACTGCTAGGCAGGTTGTTCCAGCATAGCGCACCCTGGAAGGCGAATGTCCCCTTTCCAGAGTTGCTACGGGCAGGTGGCAGGCAGAGACCCATGCCGGAGTCCAGGCGCGTGGACTGGCCACAAGCTGGCAGCAAGAGAACCTGAAGCTCAGGACTTGCTTGGCCATAACGGCAGCGCCATGCAAGGAATGCCAGCTTCTGCTTGTATACTTCAGTTACCCAATACAACGAGAGGCGCTCCAGTAGGTCATGTGCGGATGTGTATGGCGGGCGTCCGAACAATACATGGGCACCATGGTTTTGCAGAACCTGTCGGCGATGACAGTGCCTGGCTGCCAGAGATGTCGAGAATGCATTTGATCCATATAGAAGATCAGGAATTATGGCGTACAAACCCACGGCACACAGTAGCTCCGCTGCGAGAATCCAGGAGCGGCGAGGCCTTCCGCAGGAGCCCGAGACGCTGGCGTGCTCTGATGGTGATGGTACGGAGGTGGTTGCGGTGGGAAAGTTGGCTGTCCAAGGTTACACCAAGAAGCTTGAGGTTACTCTCTCCATTCAGGGGGACACCCGCAAACTGTACTGCTGGGAGGTCCCAGGCGGGGCGGTGATGGTCAATAGTCATGGCCTGGGACTTGGCTGGCTCGAACGCAATTCTCCAGGTGGCGCCCCAATTCCAAAGGGCATCGAGAGCATTTTGCAGGACTGTCGAGCTATGGTCAATGGTATCCATGGTGGACAGGCACTGAAACAGCGATGTGTCGTCGGCATAAGCGGCCATATCTTCACCTGGTGGAAGGTGGTCATCGGCATCGTTCATGTAGAGGAGGAACACTGTCCGTCCCAACAAGCTACCTTGCGGAACTCCGGCTGTGATGCAGTGTGGGCTGGACGACTGCCCACCAACGACGACACTCAGGCGCCTGTCCAGCAGGTAGTCCTTCAACCATGCAAGGAGCATGCCAGATACACCGTACTGCTGGGCTTTGTGGATCACACCTGGGTGGGAGACTCGATCGAACGCTCCAGCAATATCTACAGCAATAACTCGCACAGCTCCTCCCCCTGCAGCCACGGTACTCCAACGATGGTGTAGTAGGGCAAGGAGGTCCTGCGTTCCCAGGCCGGAGCGGAAGCCGTACTGCTTAGTTGTGAGGATGTGCTGGCGCTCAAGGAATCCCATAAGGCTACGATTGATGATAGCTTCTATGACCTTTGACAGTATTGGCAGCAGGGATATGGGTCGGTAGTTCTTTGTTGCGGACTTTGAACCCTTCTTGTGGACAGGTACAACTGAGGCAAGCTTTCACAGAGACGGTTGCCGGCCTTGGCGGAATGCTTTGCTGAAGAGCTGGGCCACAGGCCAGCACAGTTCCTCACAGCACTGCTTCAACACTCGTCCTGGTGCACCATCCGAGCCAGTGGCTTTGGACGGGAGAGGATGGGGATGCAGCATCCTTGAGCTCATGGAGTCTGATGTCGAACAGTTGCAAACCAGCATCATATTGCTGCAGGCCAGCATGGATAGCTGGCTGAGATGCTGCGGAGTCTTCACTGAGCTCATCGACATCAACCGGTTCGCGAACGGGTGCAATGGAGAGTGCATCTGCGAACGCATGATCTACTCCTTTACGCCAAGACACAGAGAGCTGATACTGGGTAACCTTGGCTACTATACGCTGCAGATGCGGGTTCTCAACCTGGTCTAATGTGTACGTGTTCAGAATTGGAACAAATGGCTGATGGTCAACATTGATCTGGAAGGGCATGCTGGCAAGGTAGATGCGGCATTTCCGAACAGCCCAGGCACCGCCCAACATCTCGAGCTCAATCATGGCATATGGTGTTTCTGCGTCAGACAGACAATGGTTTTCGCATTGTATCAGACACAATGAACTGTGTTGCAGTTGCCACAGAACAAACCCAAAGCCTTTGGTTCGGGCTGCATCACACTCGAGACGTGTTGGAGCGGTAATATCAAAACAAAGGAGCAACGGCAAATACATGCAGCTTCTGTAAAAAGGACTTGGTGAAGTGATGGCAAGGATAACTAAGCAAGCAAGGAAGCTGTTGAAGGTGCATTGTGGAGCCTGAAACACAGCACGAATCCCAGACTTATGCAGTTTTACAAGGAAAATTTAGCGGAGAATGTCAAAGTACAGGAAAGAAGCAATTAGAGGCGTAACAGAGAAGACATAGGATCATATACGTATACTACGTTTGACGTGCCTTCAGTGACAAGGCCCGGCCATGCTTCCAAGGCTGTCTGGTGGCCACCGCTAATACTTTAGCCAGAAACACTGTTATTGCATATCTCGAGTGACGGAGTAGGGTAAAAAGGCACCTCTGGGATGAATGAACAACACTCGAGTTTTAGCTGAGTTCAATAGCCAGTCTTTGTCCTCAAGCCAGGACGAAAGATGGGTGACTGCTGTCGTGAGCACAGCACAAACACCAGCAGGGTCACGGTCGGAGTGATCAATAACTATATCATCAGCAAATTCTTGATTGCAAACTTCACGTGGAAGCACAGACGCTATATCACTGGTGTACAGAACAAATAGGAGAGGTCCAAGTACACTTCCTTGAGGAACACCTCTGGAGCATGGAACTGGCGCTGAAGATCAAAATCAATATTTTGTTGGACTGTGTTTTACTTGCAGAAAGGGTGGGTAGGTGGGGGTGAAACATGCTAAAACTTCCGTTTCTCAAAAACAATCGGTAACCCCGGACGACCCCTAAGCACTTGATCTAGTGGATATTACTCTAAAAATTGATAATCATAGGAAAACTCGGAAGGAGAGCCAATTGATTAATTTCTACAGGTAGACTGTGATAGTTCTCACCTTTACCTATCAATTTATTGCATGCATTTCACACCCCTCTCTCATGCAGACAGTATTCACACTTCCTTCCTACTTTACACTTCGGTTCTTCTCACATTCTCATTGGTGTTCTTCTCACATTCTCATTGGTGTTCTCTCTATCACCTTGTGCTATAAAACAAGGCTCTTCTTAGTTGAGAGGGTGTGTTATTTCCAAGCTACTAATGCAATCTATTGCATAGACTTCCTCTAATTCGGACATGGTATACCGGTAATTTGAACATTCCGCATAATTCGAACTTTTTCAGTGCAGTTACGTGTACTTTACCGTACAACAATCGAGTGTAGTCACTGCATGTACTGATCAACATGAATAGTGTGAAACAATTGATGTTTCTATTCAAAATTAGAATCAACTCGTAAAAACTCCAAGTCAATCTCCCATTGACACAAACCTCGTTTATTCAACATAATCATCCTAACCAATAAAAACAGTTCATAAAAACAGTTCATAAAAACAGCTTTTTTAGGATCGGACCCAGTCCGCATAACCAAGAGAGCTAGCTCCCTTGGCTGCTGTTGGAATATGCAAGAATGGGCCTTCCGGATAAGGTCTAACAAGGAGCAGTGGCTATAGTTATGAAATGAACACCGGTAACCATGGAGACAGACCACACTCTCATTATAGATACTGGTTATAAATAGACCGAATAAGGAAAATGATCTGATAGCCTATGAAGAGTAAAAGAAATTGAACCAATGACAACAAATACTCGTCCAGCACACGAGTTGTCATAGCAACACAAATAACAGCTGTCCACTAATTTTGTTGTTGGAGATTGAGTAGGAGTTTTTACTGGTTGATTCTAAATACAATAAATGAGGAGGCCGAGGGTTTATGACCAATAAAAACTATTATAAAAACCGAGGTATACATAAAGCCCCTCTCGAATAAAGTACTCTCTCGAAATATAACCCCCTCAATGTACCCCGGGGCTTCTATTTGCGCCTATACGGTATACCGGCAATTCGAAGTTCAGTCTTGTCTCCTTCTCTAGCCAAGAATAGCTCAAAAATCGAACCCTGATTCGCTCCAGGATCGAAAATAGCGTTCAAGAAACCCACCTTCTCTCGAAATTTGATTCAAGCCCGCACGAGGCAAAGTGCAAAGATTTGATTGTAGACAACTTATTTCCAGGTGGCTGACTCCGTTCGTGGATCTCAGTATTAGTGGCAGTGTAGGGTAGCGTAGTGTAGTAGGGTAGCGTAGTGCAGGGGTGTAAGTAGGTAAAGTAGTCAGGGAGAACGTCTTCGCCATGGGCGAGCTCGCAGGAGAGCCTGCGATGAAACTGCTCTGCTCCCTCCCGGGTATAGAGCACACTCTGCTCAGCGTGCTGCAGACTCCGGCCTCTCATGTCAGCGAGTCGAGGGATCGCGAGGTTCGTCTCCATCAGCGTGTGAACGATCTCTCCGCGCAGCTCCTAGCCGTACGTGAGGAATTTTGTTCCCTGCAGAAATCCGCCATTGTTCCCGACAAGGCCCCTGGCCTGCACGATCTTCTCAGCAACAAGCCCAAGGCGACAAATCTCGTACCCGTACCAACAATACGAAACCTCGTAACCGTCCTCCCCAGCCTGACCTAGCAGCAAACCAGCTCGACCCAGCCGATGCAGATGATGGACAACAGTCAGGGCAGATCAATGTGGCCTGGACAGCCTCAAGCCTAGTTCACATTCGACGGGGGGCGACGGGACCCGACGTAAGGATCGACGGGAAGCGACGGGACGGTCTGACGGCGTCCAATGTGAACACCAGGAACGGGAACGCAACCGTACTACCGTACAGATCGGGAAGCGACGGGAAGAGTTGGATCGATCCAACTTTTCATACCGTAGACGGGGATGCAAGCGTACAAAACGGCTGCAATTCGAGTGTGAACAGGAGACGGCGTCGTGCGCCGACTACTCCCGATTCGTACTTGGAAATTTTTAGCATTTCGAACACTGCGCTTCCCATGATAACTCACAGAATGGCTAGCATGACTCGAGTTGAATTTTTGCAACATAAGATCTCATGTCACTTATTGTATTTAGGGATAGTTCAGAAGCGTGACATACGAACTATTCTATCATTTCCTGGGGCTATTATTTGAATGCCACAACTTTCAGAGCTAATTTTTTGGTCTTCATGAAAAACTGGTATTGTGAACTTGATTCCGCTTCTTTCAAGGAGAAATAATTGAAAAGAAGTCCCGAAAAACGAGAAATTAGGTCCGAAAGTCACCCCGTCACGGACCGTGCCTTATGACTCGCGCCGTTCGACGTTGAACGTCGCAACGACTGCTGCATGTCGTGTCGTACGAATCGTACAGGATTTTACAGCTCACCCCAGCCCTCCCGACAGGGCCGACAAGCCCTTACGTCCCGTACCGTCGGCTTTGCGTCGAATGTGAACTAGGCTTCACTGAGTTTGTACACCGTAGGTCGGAAAGCGCGGGGACTAGGGCTGACCCGAATTTGCCAGCTGAATCTCGATATTTTGCGGCATAATTTTGCTTGTGCATCGTCGAAATTTTGCTTTCATTTTGCTAGGCCACTCGATATTTTGCTCCCTTTTTGCTCCAAAATTTGTGTCACGTGTGAGAAAACTGACCGAAAGTGGGTTACGTGTTGGCAAAAATGAGAAAAAGTGAGTCACGTGTTGGTAAAACTGTGCCGAAATGAGTCATGTGCACCGTATATGTGTAAAATCTCCCAATTCCCAGCCAACACACCGACATTTTGCTCCATTTTGCCAGCAAATTCCTTTTCAAAATTCTTCGATATTTTGCTAGAAGAATTGCTAGCAAATTCGGGTCTGCCCTAGCGGGGACGCCTGTCAAAGCCCACCAATGCAGCTTACATATAGCCGGAAACGGGCAAGTGTCAGCCAGGATATCGGTTAATGCCACCTCCAAGCTGACAGTGACGTCCGCCAATTTCTGGCCAAGGCCACTCTACTGCAGGCCGTGGAGATTCCACACCTCCACAAATGCGAATGCAGCCTACAGCACCAGCAGCAGCAAGAGCAGCCGCCACAACAAGAACAACAACCAGGCCCTGCCCACCCAATTCTTCCTCACTCTTTCTCCTTTCTTACACTATTATCTCTTATTGGCTACTGGCTATCGTGAGAATAAAGATTTGAAACCACAGCAGCAACAACAACAACAATACTAGCAGCAGCACCAGCAGTCGCCGCAGCAGCACCAGTAGTCACCGCAGCAGCACCAGTAGTCGCTGCAGCAGCAGTAGCGACAGTAGCACCAACCAGCTGGAAGCACAGCAGCACACAAGGACAATTATAAAAAAATACCATGCAGCAGTGTATTTTATGTGTGTTGTGGTTGTACATGCAGATAATATTGATGATCGACAGGGGACAGAACGTACTAGTGTGTCAATAGCTAATGGAGTGAAGTGAGATCAAGATCTGAAAGAGATTTTTTGAAATGAACAAGGTTTGTTACAGAGCGGGTAGCATCGGGAAGAGAGTTCCATGTAGTGCTGCCCAGAAATTGGATAGAACATCTCCCAGCAGGATTGGGTAGGAATGGGATGCGAAGTAAATTATGCAGCTGCCCACGGGGGACTATACGATCAGCAAGTGGTATCTGAGGCTGGGCAAGTAATACGAAATAATCTTGAAAAAGAGAGCTTGCAGATCCGTGTATAGACCGGAAAACAAATACAAGCAGCTTCTGTAAAAGGACTTGGTGAAGTGATGGCATGGATAACTTAGCAAGCAAGGGAGCTGTTGAAGTGCGCAGGGGAGCCTGAAACACAGCATGAATACCAGACTTATGCAGTTTTACAAGGCAATTTAGCAGAGACCGTGAAAGCGCAGGAAAGAAGCAATTAGAGGCGTAACAGAGATGAGATAGTATCATAGACATATATGTAGGACTCAGTATAGAGTGCATGCACTATATGATGTCCAGCACCCTATATAGAGTCCATCGGTCCAAAATCCACTTTACAGAGTCCAGGAGTCCACTCAGTTTTGATCAGCTTCATCCTGCCGCGCAATCCCCTATAAGGAGTATACTTTTTCTACAAGTCCCCTATTCACGGTCCAGGAGTCCAGTTTATCCAGTCACGCCGTCCTGTTGTGCCCGAAAAAAAAAACACCTTTTCAGTTTTGCTTGCCTCGTGGCAGCGCATTCCTTTCTTCACTTCAGCCATGGCTGCCAGTTCTGCTGTGCAGTTGCTGACAGTAATCTGTCTCGAGGTAACCAAGGAGGATAAGGAGACGTTCAAAATCAAATCTGGAAAGCGTCTTGTGGTTCTCTGAAGACGTTTCATCAGTGCGCGGGATGAAAGCAGAAATTGCAGAACGAGAAAAGTTCAGCACAGTTCAAATCTGACGAGTCAGGTACACTGACACTCTCTTTCGTTCGACGCCACAAGGAACCCCTGTTTGGCTGGCCATTGCTGGCAGTAAAACGTTTGAACGGTTTCATCAGAGCGAGGGATGAAAGCAGAAAGCGGAGAACGAGAAAAGTTCAGCACAGTTCCAATCTGACGAGTCAGATACACTGACACTCTCTTTTGTTCGACGCCACAAGGATACCCTGTTTGACTGGACAAGAGCTGCCTGTACCACCGTGTCAAAAGGCTGTCCAACTATATGGCAGGACGATGACTGAGGTAAGGAAGCTTTTACTTGTTTCGATTGGTCTGCTGTTCTGTCGTTATGCTTGAATTTTTTTCCATTTTCAAAGAGCGTATCGCTTTTGTTTGATGTTGCTTGAATGAATGCCCTAAAAGTAATCAACCACTTCGTAATAGTCCTCAAGGACTGCAAGGACTTTGCATCAATCGTATACGATCGTCTAGCTATCATCAATTATTATTTTATTTCATGAGAAATGTATTTTTATCCCTGTGATAATTATGTGAACTCCACGACACTCTTCCTGTTGTAGGTTCTAGTATGATGTCAAATACAATAGGATCCACAAACGCAGTGCCAGTGTACTAGTAGTAGTAGGAGGAGGATTTCTTGTATGCCGATGACAAGAAAAAGCTTCTCAAGCTAATACATGTACTTGTATTCCATGAAGTAACCGTTTTGATGTCACAAACATGACATTGTGTCAGTGAAACTGCCTCGTGACAACAAATCATTGCATTTCCATCTTGGGGAAGACTGACTGACGGCAACGCTGTACAGATTGTTCAAATCACCTCATATCAATTTAGTTGCAGTGAAGTGAAACACTGTGTACACTACATGTATGGTGGTGTGTTTGTGCGGCTTGAGTGTGCACAAACGATCTTATTCCTCATATTACTAATAGATTATTGTCCCCACCCTCACCTGTTCACAGGTCTTTGAGTGGATGGATTTTCATTGAGCATCACATTCGTTGAGAACTTGGTAGTTATGTGCTCCCATGCATCATTACGGTAATAAGCGTATCCTTGTGCAATCTATTTGTTGCAGGTATGCTGATCTTCAGAAGCTTGCGGAACTGAGTGCTGCTGAACATTTGCATGGCCATGAGCAATGGTGAAGCTTGCTATTGCACTCTCAGCATGTGCTAGTATTATGCTGACTACTGCACTATGTTACTCTCTTACACTACTACATGTATGTAAACGTGCGTGCATCCGCCCACGTATGCATTCGTTTCGTATAATTATTTGTTATCCCTCTTGACTTTACGTGTAAATGGGTGGACGTTTGCATGGCTGTTGGAGTTGATTGTGTATTGTGCCTCTACTCTTTTCTTGGTGTTTTCTTGGCGTTGTATAAGTTTGTGTGTGTGTGTGTGTGTGTGTGTGTGTGTGTGCGCGCGCGCGCACAATAATTTGAAAACAAATAATTAATCCTTGGCTCTCCATTATTCTTTTTCGACTCTTGGTTTTTTTCTAGGTGTTTTCTTGGAGTTGTGTGGGTGTGTGCATGTGTGTGTGCGTGCACAATAATTTGGCAACACTACATGATTGAGATATTGTAATTTGCAGCGTCTGCGAAGAGACCACTTGACTTGAGGATGGTGTTTAAAGGGAGAGGCCGTGTTCTGATTAATAATCGCTGCTTACAGCAGATCCTATGTCTAATTTCAAACTCTGGATAGGGATGCCTAATTGGCTGGACTTTATACAGGGAGTGTTGTCCAACAAAGACTCTTTATAGTTGATTTCAAAGTTTGGACTCCGTACAGTTGATTTTGGACCAATGGACTCTATATAGGGGTGAAGCCAATTGGCTGGATTCTATACAGGGAGTGATGTCCATCTAAACTTCGAGCTCACAGTTGATTCCAAGTTTGGACTCTATACAGTGGATTTTGGACCAATGGACTCTATATAGGGGTTGGACATCATATAGGGGCTGGACGCTCTACTGAGTCCAACATGTACCACATTCGACGTGCCTTCAGTGACAAGGCCCGGCCATGCCTCCAAAGCTGTCCAGTGGTCACCGCCAATTTTTTCGCCAGAAACTCGACGTGGGTTGCCCAAGTTAGCTGGTCATCAATCAACACACCGAGGTATTTTGCCACGTGTGTGACCTGCAGAACACTGTTGTTGCAGGTTGTTGCAGTGACGGAGCAGCGTCAAACGCACCTCAGGGACGAATAAACATCACTTGAGTCTTAGCTGAGTTCAATAGCAAACCTTTGTCCTCAAGCCAGGGCGAAAGATGGGTGACTACTGTCGTGAGGACAGCACAAACAACAGCAGGGTCACGGTCGGAGTAATCAACAACGATATCATCCGCAAACTCTTGACTGCGAACTTCACGTGGAAGCACAGATGCTATATCACTGATGTAGAGAACAAATAAGAGAGGTCCAAGTACACTTCCTTGAGGAACACCTCTGGAGCATGGAGCTGGTGTTGAAATCTGGTCATTGATTTTGACACATTGTTGACGTTCGGACAGGTGTGAACAAAACCACTGCAGCACCACACCACCAAGCCCAAACTCAAAGAGGATTTGAATAAGCTGGCGATGGTGAACTCTATCAAATGCTTTGGATATGTCAACCATGACGATGCCCGTGTGCTTGCGTTCAGATCTAGCAAATATCCAACGGTTGTTGGCAAGGATCAGGGCATCCTCGGTAGAATGACCCTTACGGTATGCAAACGGAGATAGGGGGAGTAGACAATGACGACTCAAGAAGTGTGTCAGCTGTTGCTTAAATACTCCAATATACGTGAGACGATAGGTAACAATGAACCAGGTCTATAGTTCTTTGCTGATGTCGCATAGCCTCCCTTGAAGAGTGGGCTCACATGTGATCACTTGAAAGAAACGGGCATCTTTCCACCGGATAGGGATCTGTTTATAATACGAGTTACATATAGACCTAGGGTGACTGAGCAGCGGAAGGGTCTCCGTACTGCCGACATCTTCACTAAGCTCCACACCGAATGGTCGAAGACAGCCGACCTTGGAGTAGCTGTCCGTGTACTTGCCATCGACGTCGCCGGTGCCTTTGACAAAGTCAGCCACCCCGGTCTGCTGCACAACGCTTCAGTTTCTGGGCTACATGGTCACCTCCATGGTCACCCCCATCGCTGGCTGTCCAGCTCCCTTCGCGACCGTCGCCTCCAGGCAGTTGTAAGTGGCCAGCAACCTGTGCAGTCTGGTGTCCCGCAGTGCAGCATTCTCGGTCCCACATTGTTTCTCCTCTACGTGAACGATTGTGAGGACCATCTCCCTGCGGGCTCCGAACTTGCCACCTATGCGGATGACACGACCCTCTACCAGTGCCTGTCTGCCACATCCGACATCGCCGACTCCACAGTGCAGCTCCAAGCCGCCATGGACAGCGTCGCTGAGTGGAGCGCAGACTGGAGAGTGACATCTGAGCCATCCAAGTCTCAGGCGAAGACCATTGACCATCGTAAGCCACCCACAGCCATGCCACCAGTACTGTTTGCAGGAGCTGTCATTCCAGAGGAGGGGGAGAGTAACCCTTTAGGGCCCACAATCGGTGTCACCTTTGACACCCAGCTGTCTTTCTCAACTCACCCCACTCCATTGCAACTAAAGTTGCTCAGCGGCTCCACTTCCTTGCCAAGGTTGCCCCCTCCTAGACGCCAGAAGTCGCACAACTTTGTACAAGGGGGTTGTCCGCCCTCTAATGGAGTACTGCTCCTTGGTGTGGATGGGCTCCAGTACCTCCCGCCTGGACAAGATGCAGCACAGGCCGCTAAAGATCATCGGCCCGGGAGTTTGGCTTCCTAGCCTGGAGCACCGCCGAATGGTTGCATCCCTGTCGCTCCTATTCAATCTAACGTATCTTTCCCCGACGAATCCCCTTTAGGCCATTCTCCCAGCCCCAACCGACCCACCCCCTCTGTGCAGACCATCGACCAGGCTGGCTACTAAGATCGCTCAGCAACACCAGAACCAGCTAAAATCCACACTCCTGGCACGGACCCGAAGCAGCCTCCGCAATGGGTTCCCCGATTGCGCAATTCCAACATGGAACAGCCTGCCAGGATATGTCTTGCGATCTGCACCGCACCCACAACAGCTGCAGTCTTTATTTATTTATTCAACATCTTATGGCTTCCGATGGCAGCCAAAACGGGAAGATGTGGGTGATAGCCAACCATGGTAAAAGAAGGAGAAGATTATTATACATGAAAAGGAAACAGCCGAAAAGCTATATTGATTAGTTTTTTAAAATTATTATTATGGTGCAGTCAGTCATCAGCAGGCCCTCATATTCACTTTAAATTCTTTCAATGATGCAGAAGTCTTCACTGAGTCGGGAAGTTGTAGCCACGCACAGTAGCCCTGGAAGAATGGCGATCTTGTGAATTGCGTTGACTTGGCCTTGGGAAGAGACACTTTGTTTCTGGTTGAGCGGCCCGAAACAAACTTTATAATTATTATTATCTTTATTCTCTCGGTGGCCGTAGCCAATAAGAGAGAGACAGTACTATGTGTTATCAATCAGAGTGGGTGCAATAAACCGGGAAAAACAGTGGCTAGTGGCAGCCGTGGTTTGGGTGCTTCATTTTGAAGTAAAGACGAGGAGGGAAGTATATCCATTGCGAGGGCAGGTAGGCGATATACCTTGATTAAAATACTATACCTATGCTGGGCTACAGCGGGGGTTGGAGCATGTGCAAATAGATGATACTATGATCGGGGTAACTTCTCTTTTGAATGCATTTATTTCTCGGAGGGAGTAGCAGTGTGGTGGCAGGTGGTTGTACTGAGTGCATGCTGAGTACAAGGGTGAACGTTGAAGGCGGGTGGAGTGGGTGGTGGGGAGGGCAAAGACTCAATGACGCCTCAATTCTCGGCTTGGTGGCTCGGTGATGTAGCCTGAGGTCGCAAGCTGGATGTGTGCCGGGGATCGTTTGACAGCGATGGTGTGTTCAAAGAGTAGCTGCTTGAGCTTCCTGCTGGATGAGAGGGTAGGCCAAGTGAAGTGGTGGAGTAACGAACTGTGGTGGCAAGGACTGAAGAGGGGGAGTCGGAGGCAGAGTTTTGCTGCCCGCCGTTGGAGACGTTCGAGGGCATCTTGTTGCTGAACATTCATAGCGGACATAGCCAGAGAACCATATTCGATAACGGGGCGTATATACGTGGTGTACAGTGCTGACAGGGCGGTGGGTGAAAGACGTCCACGGATCCGTCTCAAGAGGTGGAGAGTGCACGCAACTTTGCTCTCGATGTGCTGGATGTGTGCATTCCACTTCAGGTCGGCCTGAACGATGATACCCAGGTGTCGCTGGCTCTGGACTCTGTTCAGTGTTTTGCCTTTCAACGTTATTGTCAGGGGGAAAGCACCGCACAGTGTCATCACGACCGTCTTCGTTTCTTTGACGGTCAGGTGCCTGGTGTCGAGCCACGTAGCGGCTTTAGTCACACTGGACTGGAGCGCTCGCTCCGCTGCCGCTGCTGAGTGGTCGCTAGCGATTAAGGCGGTGTCGTCGGGGAAGAGGCTGCTTCGTGTGGCTTGGGAGTTGCAAGCTGCTGGTAGGTCCATCGTGTATACGAGGAATAGCAGCGGGCCGAGTACCGATCCCTGAGGGACTCCTGCAGGGATGTCAGGCCAGTCGGAGGCTGTGCTTCCGATTCGGACCCGCTGCATCCGGCCCAGGAGGTAGCTCTCAAACCAGCGGAGTGCTGCACCCCTTACGCCATTGTGTTCAAGCTTGTGCAAGAGGCCACGGTGCCACACGCGGTCGAAGGCCTTAGAGAGGTCAAAGAAGCAGACGTGGACTGACTTCTTGACCTCAAGGTCCGCAGCAAGTTCGTGCAGCAGGCGGCTTATTTGGTACTCTGTGCTGTCGTTCTTCCTGAAGCCTGACTGTTCTGGAGGGAGATGGGGTTGGATGTGCCTGTAGAGGGCTTTGTGGGCGATTCTTTCTTGCAGTTTTGATACGATGGGTAGGAGGGAGATAGGACGATAGTTTGTGGGGCAGGCTCGACTGCCCTTCTTGAAGATTGGAGACACCATGGCATCTCGCCAGTCTCTCGGGACTTGTCCGTGGGTGAAGGAGTGATTGAAAATTGTTGTTAAGGAAGGGGCGATGCGGTCGGCAGTGAGCTTCAGAAGAATAGACGGGATTCCGTCCGGGCCGACGCTTTTGTTGGTGTCAATGTGACGAAGGAGCTCGAGTACCTCCACTTCAGTGGCGGTGACATCCTGGAGTGTCCTGTCAGTAACCCTCGGCGTGTGGATGGGAGAAGGAGGGCGGGTGCACCCATGGAGTGACTGCCTGCTCTGCTCAACGAAGAAGTTGTTGAAGGTTGTAGCCTTGTCGAGGTCAGAGCTAATGGTGTTCCCATCACATTCCAAGTCGGGAACGCCACGCTGTACTGAGGTTCTAAGGAGGGACATCACATTGTACAAGTTGCGGCGATTGAACGCCACAGAGTGCTCATCCACCGTGTTCTCTCTTACTAGGTATCCGTGCACATAGTCAGACTTCGCGGACCGCAGCTTGGCCGTGACACTGTTACGTTACGCAGTGTAGGCTCTCCATGATTCAGTAGAGCGAGTCGATAGATACGTTCTGAATAGAGAGTGCTTCTTCTTGATCTCACTCCTGAGGGTCGGCGTAATCCAAGGCTTCAGTGCCCGTCGTGTACTATGATCATGCGGTCGCTAGTTAGTTAGGTGGGGCTTGGTACAAAACCTTCGTGCAGTGTTTAGCAGACTCGTCCTCCAGTGCTGCCACAGATCCTCAGTGCTCGTGGATTAGAGTGGTCCAGGAGGCAGAAGAGTAGTGTCTCCAAGGACAGAAATAAGCTCTGTGACTCTGTCAGAGTCCCAGCACCAAGACCAGCTCCTGGGCTGGACTGCAGCGACGATCGTGGTCGGTCGAGTTGGCACTTCAAGGATGCCTAAGATGGCTAAGTGGTCGGAGTTGCACAGCGATGGGAGAGGGTGCACTGATGTGGGACGTAGTGTATCTGACGGGCAACAAGATTAATGCAGGAATTAAGTATTCCGCCAGCACCGTGAGTTGGAAAGTTAACGTGTTGGGTTAGACCGTACGTGTTGGGTTAGACCGTATATGTTCAGGAACAAAACCCAACAGCATTCGATGAACCAATACACAGAGGCAAGTTAGTCTGCGTTGCTCTAACGGAGTAGTCTGAGCTAATAAGTACAACTCATTGGAGAGGAAGGAAGGTTTCTTGGAGAACAAAATTTTTAGAACTTTCTTATGATGACCTTCACTGAAATCGGATAAGACCTTAGCCAGGCCACATCAGGCTGTCGCAGCATATTCAAACAATGGAAGGAGATACATTTTATATATAGCTGAACGGCACGGAATAGAGAGATGTTTACAATGACTTTTAATATAGCCAAAGGCACGGCTGACTTTATTACAAATGTAATCTACATGAGCCGACCAGGACATGAATGAATCGAACATTACCCCTAGGTGGTTGTGCTCCTTTACCGTCTGAATTTCTGTGGGTGAATCTTCAGGGAAAGATGCCATAAGTACCTGCTGCGCCTTGACTGGCAGAGAGCAACTGACGCTCTTTGACTTCATTAGCTTAAGTTCTGATTGACCCCAATTTCCCTATCCAACATACATGTATCCTTTGTCTTTATCCTTCAGCAGTGGATGTGTGGGCGCTGCACTTCCGTGTACATGTCTTGCTCTCGTCTTGTTTTTCTTTTCTCTCTCTCTTATGTCTCCTGTAATTTCGCCAACACTCCAAAACACTCCAAAGCTGTGGTTAGTATGACGATAGTGTAAATGTGATAATAAGACAAGAAAGACGAAGCAAACTCTATGAGCACCAAAGAAAAAACTCTACCATGAACCAGAAAGCCACCAAGACAAGGCTACTTCTTGCCCTGAGGAACAGTCCCGAAAAGGTGCTAGGAAACCAAAAAAGGATACAAGAAAAGAAACAAGTGCAAAATTCCGTACTGCGCCGCACGGTGCGTGAGAACCCCGCGCGGGATCAGCGGAAACTTCACGGAGAGATTTAGGACACGCATTGCCAAAAGGAGAAGTGTGAAGAGGTCAAAGTACAAGTGCGATTCCAGTGCAAAACAGCAGATCACAGAAAACTATCGCAGGCAAGTCAAACTACACGTACGTATGCATGCGTACCACTACTAGCAGATCCGCGGATCTAGCGCTAGCAACAATCGCTCGTGATCACATGATCAATGACATAATAATTATTCAAAAATGGCGCTGCTGCGACTGCACACTTCGGCAGCTGGCACATGGCAAGAAAGAAACGAAAATAATTCAAAAACAGTTCGAACACAACGAAGGAATAAGTTTGAGAGAACAATAAATTTATCAAGTAGAACACTGTAGTATGAATCTGCCAGGGGGTGCTTGCATCTAGCGCTGGGTGACAGTAAGCGCTTACAGACAGAAGAGAAAGAACTAACAGAGGAAGAGAAATACTACAGCGCTGCAGAACGATGATCAAACGGCAAATTCAGTAAGTCTGTCTGAGCACGCAGCGCGGACATTCTCCCACCCAGTAACTGACTGCAGTTACTTACGTACATCCAAGTAACACAAATGGGCTACTGGTCGGCGGTACACTCCGGTGGTTGTCTTGACATCAGCGACTCGAACGGTGCCATCTCGGCCAGGGTGAACTGCGATCACGATGCCACGCGGCCAAACTCCACGTGTGGCCTTGTCGTCAGCTATAACAACTACATCACCGGGTGCCAGTTGACGGCATGGCTGGTGCCACTTGGTGCGACGTGTTAGCGTAGGTAGGTATTCCTTGACCCATCGACGCCAGAACATCTCTGTGAGCGCTTGGGCGACACGCCACTGCTTGCGCAAACACAGGTCGGCGTTGTTGAAGACTCCAGGACATAGCGCTGCACTGGATGTACCAATCAGGAAATGGTTGGGTGTCAGACATTCGTCGTCTTCGGCGTCCAGAGGTACATGCGTTAACGGGCGACCATTGACCAGGCTCTCGGCTTCAGCAAACACAGTCAGCAAAGCTTCATCACGTGGATGCTGTTCCGTCAGTGATGCTCGCAAAGCAACTTTCACGGATCGCACGAGTCGTTCCCAGGCCCCACCCATGTGGGGAGCTGCTGGAGGGTTGAAGTGCCACTCAATACTACGAGCCGTCAATTCGGCAGTCAGACGATCCTGATCGAGCTCACCAATGCTCTCCCGCAGCTCTCGGTCTGCTCCTCGCAGATTGTTGCCGTTATCTGAGTAGATGGCGGCTGGCTGCCCTCGTCTGGCACTCATACGTCTGATGCTCTGGATACAGGCGTCGGTAGTGAGACTGTGTGCAACTTCCAAGTGCACTGCTCGTGTGCTCATACACGTAAATAACACACCGTACCGCTTCTCGCGGCGACGACCAACCGTGACCTCCATCGGGCCAAAGTAGTCCATTCCTGTGTTCGTAAATGGTCTGACATTGGCTGTGATACGGCACTCTGGTAGCTGGCCCATCTCAGGCTGCAGCGGAATGACACGCTCGTTCTTGCACCGCTGACATTCGGTCCATGTTCTTCTCACAGCACGCGTAGCTTCAGAATCCAGTAGCACTGGCGCAGGTCGTTCGCCATGCGTTCCTGTCCGTGGTGGCCATTCCACACATGGTGCTGCTGCAGTAGCAGACGCGTGTACCGATGGTCTGGGTCCAATATCACTGGTCGCTTTGCTGATGGACGGAGTTCGGCTGCACTATCGGTTCGACCAAACACCCTGATGACATCATCATCGAGACCAGCTGACAGCTTGTAGAGGCGGCTACTACGGCTGACTGGCTCTCCCTTCTGCAGTGATGCTAGCTCATCAGGAAAGCAGTCTTGCTGGACGGTCTTCCACCACAGCGTCTGTGCGTGCTGAACTTCGGACGCCAGCAACTCAGCTGGTAGCTTGGTCGACTTCCTTGCAACACTAGCCTTCAGCTTACGGACATAGCGGACTACCCATGCCGTGGTGCGTACAAGCTTGTGCCATGACGAAAACCGTTCGGGGTCTGGCAGACAGAGGCGATTTGTACGTTGAGCAGCATGTCCGACGAACTCCTTCTTCAGTTCAGCATCATCGGCGTCGTTCTCAACAGGCTCACTGGTGGATGGTACCGTTGGCCACTGTGATGTCGGCTCCTTCAGAAACGCTGGACCTGTGAACCAGCGGCTTGTTGGCGGGATCTCATTCACCGCGACGCCTCTGCTGGCTAGATCTGCGACATTGTCGATCGTCGACACCCAGTGCCAATCATCTGGGTTCGACAGCTCAGACAGCTTGCCAACACGATGTGCGACGAATGGCTTGTAGCGGCGACCGTCTGACTTGATCCAGCAGAGTACGGTCCGCGAGTCGCTCCAGAACACGGTGGAGTCGGGCTGGATCCTGTGGCTGCTAGTGATTGCGTTTGCAATCCGAGCTCCGAGCAGCGCGGCTTGCAGCTCAAGACGCGGTATTGACAGCGGCTTCAGCGGTGCGACCCGGGACTTTGCCGTAACGAGTGCCGTGTCGACTGTTCCGTCGTTCAGCTGAAAGCGAAAGTAGCCGACGGCGGCGAATGCAAGTTCACTGGCATCACAGAAGACGTGAAGCTGGACGTTAGCGACTCCTCCGGGCTTCAAACTGTAGCATCTTGGTATTGCCAGTTTGCCGAGCTCCGTCAGCTCCTCACACCAGCTCGTCCATTCGCCTTGCAGCGACCTTGGCAGCTCATCATCCCAGCCAATGGACGCTCGCCAGATGCTTTGAATCAGGACTCGAGCTCTGATGGAGTAACAGGCGACGAGACCGAGTGGGTCAAACACTGACATCACAGTGCTGAGTGCCTGACGCTTCGTCGTGCTTTTGGATGTCAGCATCTGTTCTAGGCGGAGCTTACTGACATGGAAACCAAGCGTGTCGGCACTGGGGTCCCAGATCATTCCCAGCGTACGCTCCACTGACGTTGCAGGATCGACGTCCAGACTTACGATGCTTGATGGTGCGCGCATCTCAATCGGCACTGCTTCAAGCACAGTCGGTGAGTTGCTAACCCAGTTCCTGATGTGGAAGCCACCTTGTCTGTGGATGTCAATCACATTTGTCACGATCTTGACTGCTTCTTTGGTCTCGGCACAGCTGTCAAAGTAGTCATCGACATAGTGATGCTCGACAATACCCTGTACTGCACGGAGCTTGTCACGATGCTCGGCAGCATTGATGTTCTTCACGAACTGCGCCGACGTCGGTGAAGAGGTTGACCCGAAAGTCATCACCCTCATCTGGTAGACAGTCGGTTTGCTGTTGCGGTCCTGCCCACGCCACAGGAATCGTTGAGCGCAGCGATCTTGTGGCCTAATGACCACTTGGTGGAACATCTCTTGTATGTCACCACCAAATGCGATGGCCTCCTCGTGGAAACCAAACAGTACGGCTGGCAGCGGTCGCAACAGGTCAGGGCCAGAGAGCAGGGCGTCATTCAGGCTACTTCCCCCGGTTTTCGATGCAGGATCGAAAACCAACCGTAGCTTGTCCTGCTTGTTGGGGTTGGTGACCCCAAAGTGCGGGAGATACCAGGTGGTGTTGGAGTCCACCGCTGCCTGATGGGGAGATAGAATCTCCGCGTAGCGCTTGTCGACATACTCAGCAATGTTCTCGTCGTACTTCGCTAGCAGCGATGGGTTGCGGTCAAGCTTGCGCTCAAGGCTGCGGAGTCGATTGAACGCGTTGCCGTAGCTACGTGGCAGCACTGGGTCGTCTTTGCGCCACAGGAGCCCCGTCTCCCACCTAGTCTTGTCAAACCGCTGTGTTGTCGCCTGCAGCAGCTCAAATGCCCGCAGCTCTTCACGGTTGTGGGCTGTAGCGTGCGGCACCTTGACTCCGAAATCGTCAGTCCTAAACGACGATTTGACTAGCTGGTGAAGTTCTTCATCCTCGGTAGAGATGGTTTGCAGAACGACGTCATCCACTCTGCCCTGACGATGAGATGACCGACCGTGCACGACCCACCCAAGCTTGGTTCGCGAGGCGATCGGCGCGTTGGGCGCGCCTTCAATGACCTCTCGCCCGACCGTCAGGCTGACATTGTTCTGGCCGATCAGGAGCTGGGGCTTCTTGTTATCGAGTGTGTGGACCGGCACGTCTTTCAGATGCGGCCACTGGTTCAGCGCCTTTGCAGACGTCACCGGCTGACACGTCAAATCGAGGTTGTTCACTGTCCTGGCATTTCTCAGCTGAAAGGTCTCATCTCCCTGCAACCCAGCAATCTGCAGGTTCAAGGACATGGACTGAGGATGGTGCTGATGCTGCTTATCTGTCCACGTGAGAGACAGCGGCTTCACTGGGCCAGACGCTTGCAGGGTCTTGGCTAATTGGGTGTCTACTAGTGTCACTGTAGATCCCTCATCAAACAGTGCGTACGTCATCACTTCGTTGTCGCCATTTCTCAGGCGTACCGGTACTGTTCGGAGGATGACGCTCGCAGATGGCTTCTGCATGCTGCAGGTCACGTGTGATCCCGTCGTGATGGAGTTAGTCTGCTCACTATCACCAGAGACTCTGGGTTGTCCTTGTTGCTCATAGTTCTGCGGATGTAACAGAGGGTGGTGAAGACTCGTGCAGCCATCTACGCCACATGGCTTGCTCCGTTGGCAGTTTCGTGCACCATGCCCATACCCGAGACACACATAGCACCGGTTTGCAGACCGGGCCCACTTACGCCGTTCACTCTGGCTCACATCCTTGAATGATTTGCAGGACGAAACTGAGTGGCCGGCTTTCTCGCAGAAGGCGCATGCCCTTGGTTTGCGCTTCTGTTCGGAGATAGTCGCCATTAGTTGACCGGCCCGCCGTTTCGACTGTTCTCCACCGCTGTTGTTGGTGTTGCCAACGATTGGTGGGCTCACATGGTAAGCTGCAGCCGCACGCTCTGTCAGCCAATCTGACAAATCCTTCAGCGTGGAACGGCGACCAAGACTCTGCACATGCTCTCCCCAGCGGAGGCGCAGCTCATTTGGCAGCTTTGCCACGATGTCTTGGCGGAGCTGCGGATTTGTGAGATGATCCGTCTCCTCCAACAGCTCCATGGTGCTTACCAGGTTCCGCACAGCACTGGTGAGCTCGATTATGTTCTCCAGATCCACTGTTTTAATGCTGTTTAATTCCTTGGTGCGCTTTATGAGCGACTGGATGATGAGGTCAGGGTTGCCAAACCTGAGCCTCAGCATGCTGATCACCTGGTCAACATTGTCAGGAACTGTCAGCATTCTCGCCACAAGGTTTCGCGCCTTTCCCTTTAGCGCCTTTGCCAACCGAGCCATGTTCTCACTTGGAGAAAACTCGCACTCCGTTGTTGACCGCTCATATGAGCTTAGGAAGGCGGGCCACTCCTCGGGGCTCCCAGAGAACAGTGGCAAATCTTTGTGGGCACTCTGCCGAGCGACAAAACGCTTCATATGATCAGTGCTGTTAGGCGCCATGGCCTTCATGGCAGCCCCCAAAGCTGATGCCAACTGCTCGACCGGTTCCGATTGACGCTGGAGCATGGCCTGGTATGCACGATCCCCTTAAGCTGGTGCTCTCGTTGCTGTGCATCCAGCTGTTGGTGCAGAGAGGTTACGGATGCTGCCTCACTCTCTGCCACAGTGCCGACCGCTGACCGCATGGACGGTGGTTTCGGCGGTGGCGACGGTTTATCCAAACGCCCACGCGCACTTCTGGCTCGAGGTGCTGGTGTGGGTGCCAAATTTGTCGGTGTGCCCATATGCGTGTTACGCTCACCAGACGTTCTTTCCTCTATGGCCGCCATCTCCATCTCAACTCTGATAGCCTCGACTTTTTCAGCACTCTCCAACTCAATTTGGTGCTGTCGCCGCTGTAAATCGGCAAGTCTCTCCTAAAAGGCGAGTTGTGCGGCCAGTTTCGCCCTGCGTACGGTACTAACACTACTAGTAACAGACTCAACGAGTGACGGAGCAACTGAATATTCCCTCACCGAGGGCTCGGGCGTTTCCATGTCCGCGTCGACGCCGTACCAGTTCGGTCGTCGTGACTCCCGCTGGCTTCGCCTGACGGACATGACTAACAAAACCAAACAATCTTCCACCCAACGTAGAAACGATCGCGATCAGAACGCTTTCGTTACGTGACTCAGCAGCGTCCCGTACGAACTCTTTAGTGCTGTTCGTTATTGATTTCTCCAATAGAAATCCGGCTCGAAGGACCATGTAATTTCGCCAACACTCCAAAACACTCCAAAGCTGTGGTTAGTATGACGATAGTGTAAATGTGATAATAAGCCAAGAAAGACGAAGCAAACTCTATGAGCACCAAAGAAAAAACTCTACCATGAACCAGAAAGCCACCAAGACAAGGCTACTTCTTGCCCTGAGGAACAGTCCCGAAAAGGTGCTAGGAAACCAAAAAAGGATACAAGAAAAGAAACAAGTGCAAAATTCCGTACTGCGCCGCACGGTGCGTGAGAACCCCCGCGCGGGATCAGCGGAAACTTCGCGGAGAGATTTAGGACACGCATTGCCAAAAGGAGAAGTGTGAAGAGGTCAAAGTACAAGTGCGATTCCAGTGCAAAACAGCAGATCACAGAAAACTATCGCAGGCAAGTCAAACTACACGTACGTATGCATGCGTACCACTACTAGCAGATCCGCGGATCTAGCGCTAGCAACAATCGCTCGTGATCACATGATCAATGACATAATAATTATTCAAAAATGGCGCTGCTGCGACTGCACACTTCGGCAGCTGGCACTTGGCAAGAAAGAAACGAAAATAATTCAAAAACAGTTCGAACACAACGAAGGAATAACTTTGAGAGAACAATAAATTTCTCAGGTATAATAAGGTGATCATGTGTGTACAAAACTTGTATTGGTAATAACTTTGGCATACATTAATATTTTTCAACCAAATTTTCTGTGGTGATACATTGGGTTAGTTGTCATCGATTTCCAATATCAAATTTAAATTATGAGCTGAATGACGTCATCAGTGCTACTTTTTATGTTCAGATTTCAACCCAAAACGCGGAGAAAACGAAAAATAGTAAGGCCACAAATCCTGGTGAACTGGATAGCCTTTGGGCCCTAGATAAAGGATATTGGTGGATATTGTACATAGATAACAACATTTCGCTGGAAACCTGTATCGACTTGTTTCACCATACGCACTGTACACATTTAGTATACGAAGCTGTCGTACCTCGGGGTCTGTTCAGACTCACCACCGCGATGAACGGGTGTTTAGTATCGATATCCAGCACATTCCCGCTTGCTGGGATGTACAGCTAGCCAATGCAACAGCTCTCATTCGCCAAAGACATTCCCCACGCTCCGCGTTTATGGATGAAGCTGTCATTGCCGTTTCAAAATAGCCGACATTGTCTCTTACACATAAATGACTGCGCTGTACATGATGTAGTGCATCACACCAGCAATCTGCTGTAGATCTACAGACAGTGCATGCAGCGAGCCGAGCATGCGCACTTGAGTAGGGTACTTGACTCCCACGCGCGATCGCTGGTCACAACTGTGAACTGAGTCTGTACACGCGACTGTGCTCGTGTCGTTGTGACTTGCAAGTGCACTCTGTACTGCACTGATGTACTGTATGACTAGTCGACTGGACAGGAACAATGCAAGTGCAGTTTTCAGTGCGTGGACTCGGCTACTAAAACATTTTGTGGAAGCAAACAAGCCTTCTTTATGATCTTGGTCATTTTTCTCAATCGACTCTGCGCTTCCAGCTAGATGTGTCCGTGGGGTATTGCCCAACTAGAACTGTAGTCCTCACATGCCCCAGGTCGCGAGGAGCTAATCACTTTTGTCAGCAGAACTCCTGCTCGGGACTCGACACATTTATTCCGTCCGATGTCATCCCCGCTGCCAGTGGGGAGCTTCATGCCCACGATAAAAGAGAACGTCATGACATTTTTCTCAATCGACTCTGCGCTTCCAGCTAGATGTGTCCGTGGGGTATTGCCCAACTAGAACTGTAGTCCTCACATGCCCCAGGTCGCGAGGAGCTAATCACTTTTGTCAGCAGAAGTCCTGCTCGGGACTCAACACATTTATTCCGTCCGATGTCATCCCCGCTGCGAGTGGGGAGCTTCATGCCCACGATAAAAGAGAACGTCATGATTATATTTTGAATCCTTCATCAGAGAAAGCTATTCGAGCTCAAAACGACACAAGACAATGGCCATGATAAAGATACTCGTACAGATCGCGATGTGACTGGCCTCCAAAAGTGCTGCAAAAGACTTGAAGTATTTTCAAAACAAGATTGTGAAAAAAAGGTGAGCGCTCGAGTGCGGCGAACACGGCCAAACGCCATGTTTTCCTTGGTAACATGACGTCAGCCACATTATCACCATGGCGAGTTGCAGCGCTGATCTTGAAGTACAGCGGCACCAGAAAAGTGTCCTTATTCTACCTGAGTTATCAAGTAGAACACTGTAGTATGAATCTGCCAGGGGGTGCTTGCATCTAGCGCTGGGTGACAGTAAGCGCTTACAGACAGAAGAGAAAGAACTAACAGAGGAAGAGAAATACTACAGCGCTGCAGAACGACGATCAAACGGCAAATTCAGTAAGTCTGTCTGAGCACGCAGCGCGGACATCTCCTATGTCATTCTCTATTTTCTCTATCGCGCTTTGTCTGTGCAGACGTCAAGACCACCAACGTAGGCTGAGCAGCAGGGCCCCGCCACCACTTTCCGCATTCATTCAGGAGCATAGTGGACTTAATAAAAAAAATAAAAAATAAAACATGACTACTTAAGTGTACGGGCAGGGGTGGTTGCTACACGAGCATACAGAGTTGTGCAACAGCAGGGATATCTGGGATTTGAAGAGAGTACGAGAAGGGATTTCGCGAAGCTGGGCGGGCAAGCAATTAAAGTTAAGAAAGGCCTTGTTCAGGAGAGAATGGAGACAGCGATCAGTCCGCGGAGTTGGCAAGTGCCAAGTACGAGAGCGACCTAAATTATACGAAGGTTGCACGCTGCTAGTAGTATGCAGCGAGAGTGTATGTGGTGGGGCATAATTGTGGTGCAGAGAATGTGCGAAGAGTATAATGTTTAACTTTAAAGCGTTAAAATAATGTTGGCCATTTGATGCGATGCATAGCCGAGATCCTCTGGGGTGTCCGCATTACCGACGGTTTGGGCACCAGAAAAAAATGAAAATTTACCAAAAAATAGGGAATCACTAGCCAGAAGAAGCCACTTCCAATACCGCAATGTCGCGTATAAAACAAGGTGTTTATGGCTGTATAAGCCGGTGTTCAAACCATGCTTCTATTAAAGTTGTGCTTGTATTCAAAACATGCTTCTACGTCAACATCATCAGTCTGCACTGTGCAGTGCATACTGCCACACATGTACTCGCACCTGTACTTTGCAGAGAGCGGCTTCTATTCAAACCATGCTTCTGTGTCAGGGCGTGCTTCAAAAACCTGCTTCTATTCGAATCATGCTTCTATACAAGTCATGCTTTTATACGTGACACTACAGTAGCTGTTTGGTGTGGACCAAGCTGGGTAGTAGTGGTGTAGTGGCACAAGTTACGAAGGGTCCGTTTACACGACAACGCTGCCAGCGCATTTTGGACTTTCGTTTACAAGACAATACACAAAAACGGAGGAAGCGCAAGCGCGAAACGGAACAAAATAGAAACGCTCGCCAAGGTCTGGAAACGCAACTTTTTTTCCGGATCCCAACTGTGAAACAGCGAAAACGGAACCTCATCGTTTCTGTGCCATGGCTACGGAAATAGCGGAATAATTGAAAGAGAGATCGAGAGACGTCCAGAGAAAGAGAGCTTTTTGAGTCCTGGATTAGTTCTAATAATTATTTCATCATGCTCACAACCCCATCACAAGGCCATCTTCGTGCAGCGTCCTTTACAAACGTCATCCCGATAGTGCCAACGTTCAGTTGTTCTCTGGGTGCAACCATGCCCCCGGTTGTGAGCTCTTCACTGGAGGCGCACAACAGAAGTGTGATCGCTGTAGCCGTTCTCTGTACACTCTTTGCAGTCCAGACCGGCAATCATTTGGCCATCCAACAAGCTCATCTACTGCACCGTTCAAAAGTAGAGAAGTTGGTGCAGCGGTATTTACTGCAGAAACGGGATCGGGATACTAGACCGTATTTTCGCGGCCAAAATTCAACAGAACGGCACGTGTTGACTGCATTTCCATGCACGCAGAGCGTTCTTGTGTAAACTTCCGAAAACGAAAGCAGCTTCACTGGATCGAAAACGCAAAAATAGTCCAGTGTTGTCGTGTAAACGACATTCTAGCGTAATTTCTGCTGGTGTTAGGCCTCCGCTATCATCGCCTCTGGCGATGGGCATCAAAAGGTCCAAAGGTCCAAAAGGTGTGTGGGCATGTGTGGGCGTGTGCGTGTGTGTGTGTATGTATGTGTGTATGTGTGTGTTTGTGTGCACACGTGTGTGCGTGAGTGTGTGTGGTACTAGTATCCCCGAGTGGCTAAATACCTGGTAATGGTTATGTGGTACGTACCTCCAGAACACACAGGAAGAGGTGTCCATGCTCTATCCGTTTGGCATGTAATGGAGGTAATGCTATCCCTACTAGTATAGCCGGTACCACATGATACACCAAGTACAGTTCCAATGGCTGGGGAAAATGAAGCATTGTATTGATATCCACGATAGGTTCCCAGCTGTAAACAGGTAGCTGAAAAGATACAGGAGTATACATTTGTCAAATTGTTATAAAGGAGAAACTGGAACAAACACATCGGAAGTCTATAACTGAACAAGTTTCTGAACTATTGGAAGTCGCATTAACCAAGCACAAATCTGACAGGGAGTCCTCAGGTATCCCCTGGACTCACACTTAGCTGAAGCACATCTCCAAGTATGCAAAGAGAAGCTGAGAGATAGCTTATTGGGAGATCCGCTCTAGCTGAGTGTCGCCTGTCTTAGAATTCCCTGTCAACTTTCTTATTAGCTGTAGCACTTTCTAGCTGCTCCTGATCTGGTTCAATCATTGGTTCATCGTCAGAGATTAAATTCGCGTAACTTATGTATATAGTAAATATTGAGCCAAAGGATTTATTGCAATTACATACTGGTATCCAATTGCAATAAATCCTAAGGGGGGGGGGGGGCAGAACAAGAGCAGCAGAGACTTGGCCACGGGTGGTGGCTGCAGTGCGAGCACCATGGGCGCGCAAGGTAATGCACTCTTGCTAGTACTGAATCCTACCTGACTTCTTGACACGACTCAAACTTGCCAAAGTCACTAAATCAACTTCAACTACAATAATCAAGCCACATATCTGCAACGTCACGAGGGTGCTGGCAAAAGTCCTGACGTGCAGCCCAATACATGGCTAAAAAACCTGATTTTTGGACTTGGAGGAAAATTCTGCACACTTCCGCGTGTTAGCATTATACGACAAGTTGCGCACGGTCTGCTCCGATTCAAATACAGTGCTGCCAACAAATGACAGCGTGCAACAAAAAGCTTTCCTTGCAAGGGCACATTTTCGGCCATAACTCTTGAACGGCTGGTCAGATCGAGACAAATTTTCAGAGATTTTGCAGCCATTCATGCTCTGTCAACTGATGTGGCACTCGATATGAATTTACAAATTCGATTTTCAGGGATTTTACGACCAGTCTGCCCCCTTAATTGGTGGACTCTAACTAGGGGTCAAAGGGGTGTTCCGGGTACCCAGGTACCCGCCCGTTAATCTCAGGTACCGTTAGTAAAAGGGTACTAGTACTCGTTTGGATTTCGATGATCCAGTCAGTACGGAACAACACTGTTGGGATTGCGCATTCCAGGCGGGAGTCAATTATTTACAACTCCACACTGGATGTCTGCATTGTTGTTGCATTTGTGAACCTAGTAGATCTACCTCTGCAACTATCAGGCACAAATCAATTTGCAAATCATAATGTGATGTCAAAATTCAACGTGAGAACAGATAAATTAATGTCATTATTTATGTGAAAACTGCGCAGAAATTAAAGATGGCTGCTAAAGGGTACTTGTTAACCAGCTCGTTAAGATTACCCGTTCGTTAGTTAAGGGTGCACCCGTTTGACCCCTAACTCTAACGCATTAATTGTGTCCCGCCGCTTTCCTTACTACTAAAGCCAGGCCTCGCTTACCCGGTCCTCTTTTATCCGGATCCCTCGCCATCTCACTTGCAGCAAACCGACTAAATCTGAAGTGTCTGCAATTCTGTCTGCATCAGCCTCAGTTATTGCTAACTGGCTAAACGACCGTGGTTTGATCCTGAATGCTTCCAAAAGCCAGGTGATCTCCATTTCTGGGAACCTACCTGAGAAGGATACTCCACTCTCGGTGAACTGTAACGGGACCCTGCTACCACTTGTGGAGTCTGCCAGGTACCTTGGCGTGACATTTGATAGCAACATGTATTGGGATAACCACGTAACCCGCTGTGCAAACCGTGTATCACAAAAGATCGGAGTCCCGTGGAGGATGCGGCGTTGCCTCAGCACACAGGGTCGGATAACTTACTTCCAGTCCATCATACTTCCTGATCTTCTGTATGGATCGAATGCATTTTCGACATCTCTGGCAGCCAGGCACTGTCATCGACTACAGGTTCTGCAAAACCGTGGTGCCCGTGTAGTGTTCGGACGCCCGCCATGGACATCCGCACATGACCTACTGGAGCGCCTCTCACTGTATTGGGTAACTGAAGTATACAAGCAGAAGCTGGCATTCCTTGCATGGCGCTGCCGTTATGGCCAAGCAAGTCCTGAGCTTCCGATTCTCTTGCTGCCAGCTTGTGGCCGGCCCACGCGCCTGGACTCCGGCATGGGTCTCTGCCTTCCACCCGCCCGCAGCAACTCTGGAAAGGGGACATTCGTCTTCCAGGGTGCGCTTTGCTGGAACAACCTGCATAGCAGTATTCGCTCCATCTCCGTTCCTCGTCAGTTCCGTGCTGCAGCAGTCCCGTTTCTTCTATGAACTGAGAATATTGCAAAGGAATTGTATATGTGGCTGTCAATGAACATGTGTGTGTGTGTGTGTGTGTGTGTGTGTGTGTGTGTGTGTCCCATATGGTGCAGTGGTATGTGCAGCGATTTCCAATCGATAGGTTGCGGGTTCGATTCCCGACGATTATGGTCACACACGTCTTTCTTCTCTTTCTCATACTCTTCCTGACTTTTCTTTCATTCTCCTGGGTGGTTACCAACAGCCAGTGTATGCTGGAGTATGTGGTGTGGTGTGTGTGTGTAGAAAAAATGGAAAAATGAAAAATAGGGATTAGAGAGGTTTTGCAGAGCGAACGTTCGCAATGATTTTCGCGTTCCGGGTTGCGAAAACTATTGCGAACGTTCGCGCGAAATTTGTGCTTTGCATGTTTTTCGCTCCCAGGAATTTTCGCGTGCACTCGCTTGTTTGAGAAGTGGTCTTCATCCGATTATTTTGTTGTTGCGAGTGACGGCACCCTGACTGAGTCATGGCCTGAGACGAGAGCTCTTTGACTACCTTGTCCATGGCCGGAGACTCACAGACAAACGGGTTGGCTTGTGCCGTAATCTGGCGTATCAACATCTGAAATTCAAAAAGGCATCGCTGCTGTAACCGGCTCTGAGCAGTGAGAAGACGAGCAGATCGGGGATGGTTCCGGAGATGAAGCAACACGGGCTGCCACAAGTATAGGAAAGCTAGCACCCGCGGACTAAGCCAAGAGTAGAGATCAAGCACAAACATGAGGATTGAGGGTGGCTCACCGCGCACGAACAGTCCACAAAGAGCGAACATTACTGCGAACGTTTGCATGTTTCTCGCTCCAAGAAAATTTCGTGTGCACTCGCTTATTTTTGAGAAGTGTTTTCCATCCGATTATTTGTTTGTTGCGAGTGGCGGCACGCGCACCAGGTACCCTGAGTCACGGCCTGAGACGAGAGCTCTTTGACTACGTTGTCCATGGCCGGAGACCCACAGACAAACGGGCCGGGTTGGCTTGTGCCGTAATCTTGCGCATCAACACCTGAGATTCAAAAAGACCTCATTGATGTAACCGATTCTGAGCAGTGAGAAGACGAGCAAGCAGGAGATCGGAGATGGTTCTGGAGAAGAAACAACACGGGCTGCTAAAACTATCGGAAAACTAGCACTCGCGGACCAAGCCAAGAGTAGCGAACCAGCACAAACATGAAGATTGAGGGTCGCTCACCGTGCACCAGGCTGACCAGCGGTCCACAAAGAGCGAAAATTACTGCGAAAGTTTGTTTCGCGTTTCCTGCAACGTTCGCACGAAGTTTCGCTTTTCGTGACGTCAAACGAAAATTCGCGCGAACGTTCGCTCTGCAAAACCTCTCTATTCACTGGCCAGAAAAAGTCACTCCAAACAGCTGTGTGGTGGATACCAGGCTAAAAATAGTGGCGGTCAATTCATCAGCCTTGCAAGCTGTTGAATGGTGTAATCCCAGCACAAGTTGCTATGTCTAACATAGCTGTTCGCTATCATCGCTTCCGCGATGGCAGTGGCGGATCCAGGGGGGGTTCCAGGGGTTCCATGGAACCCCCTAAATTTTGCAAAGTGTGCGGCTGAGAAATATCGAAAAATATCATGTGTGCACAAAAGGACGTCCGTCCGATCACAGCCAGTGCAGTCACTGAGTCATGGAGCACAGACTGTCAGTCAGTGCACTGCATGCGCGTGCGGTAGATCGATACTGTACGGATAGTAGTCTGTACTGGTGTTCACGTCCGTGATTTACAAACGGACACTGTAGACAACATTGGGTGGTTGTTTCCTTTTTGATCTTTCGAAACGATCTAAACTTACCTCCATTGGCGCTGTCATTCACTGCTGCTCAGGATGGGTGTGGTGTGGTCAGTATTCCTTGGACAAGTTTTTTGCAGAAGAGAAAGGATGTTCCGAGTACTGACACTCTTCAACGAACTTCGAACCGTACACGTAGAGTTCAAGCTCCTCAGAAGATGAGGGCTCCGACATCCAAGCAAAGTCAGTAATCTCTACCTGCTGCAGCATGCAGTAGTGACTAGTTGTTCCTCCGCAGGAACGGAGTGCTGCGCCAGCGATGTGTTTTAGATGACATTGGAAGGATTGTACCCAGTCGACACTGTTTCGCTGTTGTTGTTTCTGTCACTGAAGTGAAGACGATGCTCTTGTCCTGTGACTATAGAGCATTTCGCATCGTAAAAATGCCAAAAATTTCCGAACGTACAAATGGACAGGGAAAGTAACTAATTACTTACTTTCACTAGTTTGAGGGAAAGAGACAAACGGGAAACGGGGAAAGTAACTTAGTTGTCATTTCGGCATTCCTGGCTCTCAACGTACCCATGGCTTACATATTCGATCTTTACAAGAAGTTGAAAGGGTCTTCAAGCCCTCACTGAACCTATGTGCAAGTCGATTGCATACATGTATATTATGATTATGTGTCCGTACTAAATAATATACAATGTAGGGTAAGCAGCAGCATTTGGCCCTGTATACAGGTTTTCCATCGTCCACCACACCACAACTGCGCTCCGACTCAGTCTCCAGCGATGGTGGTGTGCTGTGGCAACGTGTCGAGGCCGGCTGGAGAGCGCAGTTGTGGTGTGGTCGATGATGGAAAAATATAATAATAATTATTATGTCCGTAGTGTGTGTTTAAAAGCATGTGATTTCCACTAACACAATCGGATTGTCGTTATTACAAGTGTCAACCGCACATCTGATTCCATAATATTCTGTCCCCGGGGAAAATTGCGGAAAAAAATCGCAAAAAACGCGGGGAAAACGCGGCATAATATGGCATAATTTGCGGTGAATTTGCGGTAAATATGCGGTAAATATGCGGCGAATAATATTGATGTGCGGCGATTTTCAGTGAGTATGTAGTGAAATCAATCAGTTACAAGTCTCTGGTGTAAGCACTCGTCATATTTGAGTAAAAAGCCGCCACGATGAGACGTTGCTGACCGAACAGTGCACTGTGTGCACGTGTAGTGCAACAAAAAAGTTCAAAAAACGCGGGAAAATCGCGGAAAACGCGGTCTTTTAAAAAATCGCAAAAACGCGGAAAAAAACGCGCCCGCGGATTGGCGCGGAATTGCAATTTTCCCCGGGGACAGAATATTTTGGCTGTTCAATTTTGGCTCAACCGGAACCCCCCTGTAGAGATCTCTGGATCCGCCCCTGGATGGGCATGTCTGAGGTCTGAGGTGTGTGTGTGTGTGTGTGTGTGTGTGTGTGTGTGTGTGTGTGTGTGTGTGTGTGCGTGCGTGCGTGCGTGCGTGCGTGCGTGCGTGCGTGCGTGCGTGCGTGCGTGCGTGCGTGCGTGCGTGCGTGCGTGCGTGCGTGCGTGCGTGCGTGCGTGCGTGCGTGCGTGCGTGCGTGCGTGCGTGCGTGCGTGCGTGCGTGTGTGTGTGGTCATGGTCTTACATGGTGGCAAAGACCTACACAGTCGCATCCTGACCATCATGCGTAAATCCTGGCTCGAAGGCACTGTAGTCGATGATTGGCGTGATGCAGTGGTCGTGCCCATCCCCAAGAAGGGAGATCTACACCACTGTGATAACTGGCGCGGCATCAGTCTGTTGGATGTTGTCGGCAAGCTGCTTGCCCGTATTCTGCAGGACCGCCTCAAAGCTATCGCTGAAGATGTCTTGCCAGACTCTCAGTGCGGCTTCAGAAAGGGACGTGGCTGCGTCGATATGGTGTACGTCGCACGGCAGTTGATGGAGAAGACGTTGGAGCATGATTCAGATGCATATGTCCTGTTCGTCGATCTGAGAAAGGCGTATGACAGTATCCCGCGTGCAGCGCTGTGGCAGGTTCTCCAAAAGCTTGGTGTCCCGCCGGCAATGCTCCGCATCATTCAGTCACTCCACAACGGCATGACTGCTTCTGTTCGGGTGGATGGCAAGCTGACTGACCCGATAACCGTGCGGAATGGATTGCGTCAGGGCTGCACTCTTGCACCAATGCTCTTCAATTTGTACTTCTCTGCCGTCGTTGCCAGTTGGAGGTCCAGTTGTCCGGACGCTGGCATATCCTTTCGATATAAAGTCGGGAGGAAGCTAGTGGGTGACCGAACGGCAAAGGGCAAGCTCCTGTCATCAACGGTCACAGAATCCCAGTTTGCTGACGACGCTGCACTCTACGCAACATCTCGGCCTGCCTTCGAAGCGATGACTTCCAGCTTCATCACATGTGCAAGCAGCTGGGGCCTGACGGTCAGTGTGAGAAAGACCAAGGGTATGGCTGTGGGTCAGTCTGCTGATCGCCGTGACGTTGTTGTTGGAGCAGACACGATTGAGGTGGTGGACCAATTCACCTACCTTGGCAGTGTGCTCTCCTCGGATGGTCTTGCCTGTGCTGATGTCCGCTCTCGCCTTGCAAAAGCCTCAGCTGTGTTCGGAGCCCTCAAAGCTCCTGTCTTGGATAACCAGACCCTGTCGCTTCGCAGCAAGAGGCGTGTCTATGAGGCTGTCGTCCTCACGACCCTCTTGTATGGTGCGGAGACATGGACCACCAAGGCAGGCCACCTCCAGAAGCTAAACACGTTTCACCATCAGTGTGTTCGGTCCATTGTGGGTATCGGTCGTCGTCAACAGTGGGATGATCGGATCTCAACGGCCACATTAGCAGCTACATTCGGTGTTGACCCTGATATCACCCGCATCATCCGTCGCCACCGGCTTCGTTGGCTGGGTCACGTCGGCAGGATGGACGACTCACGCGCACCAAAGCAATTGCTGTTCGGCGAGCTGCCTGCCCCCCGTCCTCGTCACGGCCCGAAGAAGAGGTGGCGAGATGTGGTGTCGACTGACCTGGCGGACCTCGGCGTGACCACCTGGCTTGAGAGTTGCCAAGATCGTCCCGGCTGGAGACGAGTTGCGAGTAGCACCCCACCGCCACGGCCCGCTCCTGATCCTCTTCTATGTGTCTGTGGACGCCCATTTCGTCGACCAGGAGACCTGAAACGACATGCCAAGTTCTGCGCTCGTGTTCTCACTTGAACTTTCCGACATTCGCTATCATTGCGTACGCAATGGGCAAGATCAAGGTCAAGGTCAAGGTGTGTGTGTGTGTGTGTGTGTGCGTGTGCGGGTGTGCGCGCATGTCCGTGTGTGTGTGTGGGGGGGGGGGAGGATATGTGTCTGGGTATGTGTGTATGTGGGTGTGTAGGTGTGGGTATGTACATGTATGTGTGTGTGCGTGTGTGTGTGTGTGTGTGTGTGTGTGTGTGTGTGGATGTGTGGATGTGTGGGTGTAGATGTGGAATGCTTCGATTTCTCTGTATGTATGTATTGCTTTTATTAATTTTTACATCGCAAGTCAAACGGGCAATAATGCCCAATGTTATGATGACGATGGAAAGGGAGAAAAGATTAAGAACAAGATTAGTTATCCTGGATTATGGGGAGTGAAGAAAACGGTGGGTCTAGGAATCTCTCCTTAGATCAACAACATTGGTCATGAAAGTAGACTTTCAATGGAGTTGAGATGTGCTAGGTCAGGCCAACCAGAGGGGACTGCAAGGCTGTGAGATTCCGAAGTACATCCATTCTGTGTTTGTTTTATGAATGCATTGGAAATCCAAAGACAATCATCCCCAAATGGATAAAATCTAAGATATCCTGGATAGGTGGAGTAAAGAAAACAGTGAGTATGGAGAACTCTCGGGATAGGGAACATCCTAGCATTAGCCATGAAAGTAAACTTTCAATAAACGCTTGAATCGGCATGTGGTAGGGCATGACTTTTTAAGGACGAGGGCAAAAGATTCCACAACTTAGCAGCAGCAAAAAATGGTCTGTGAGATACTGAAGTACTGCGGATGTTGGGAAGGGGTAAATTGCAGGCATCCTGACCTCTGGTGGCACGGGGCAGTGAACTGTATTCCAGGCATGATTTGAGCAGCAAACTGACATTGCCGTGAGGTATGCGGTGTACGAGAAGCC
Organism: Sycon ciliatum; assembly: GCF_964019385.1. NCBI lineage: Eukaryota > Metazoa > Porifera > Calcarea > Leucosolenida > Sycettidae > Sycon > Sycon ciliatum. The sequence continues at coordinate 5,466,564 of NC_088644.1, forward strand.
GCAACTTGCAATCCGCCCGCTCGACAGCCGGACAAATGCCGAGTTGGGCATACAGCTGCATAGTGTGGGCAAGCGAGGGCTGGGTTGTGATACAGCGGATGCAGCGCTTATCCAGTCTGATGAGGGTCTGTTTGAGGCTTGCTGAGAGGCTGGCGAAGTAGGCGTTTGAGGCGTAGAGTAGGTCAGGTAGGATAAGAGCTGTGTAGTGAAGGAGGGACTGTGCACGGGTGATGTGTGCTCTGATGTGGCGCAAGACTCGGAGTTTGTAGGACACCTTCTTGACTACAGCAGCCACTTGACCTGCCCAGCTCAAGCGCTCGTCCAGACAAAACCAAGGTATTTGGCTATGCTAGTTTGAGCCAGAGGAGTGCCACGACATGTAACTTCAAGCTCTAGTCTGTTCCGCCTTCCGGCGGAGATTCCCAGGACCTGGGTTTTCTGCACGTTGAGGATCAACCCCTTGTCCGCCAGAAATGTTGCAACTCCAGACACTGCAATGGAGAGGACACGGTTGATGGTAGCCACATCAGAACTGCTGGTGTAGATCATGATATCTTCAGCAAACATCAGAACCAGCGCTGGTGACGCACACTGCACTACGCTCCTTGTGTAAAGGGAGAAGAGTACCGGCCCCAAGACACTGCCCTGTGGAACACCGCATGTGCAGCTAGTCGTATCAGAGACTTCCCCGTCGGCTAAGGGTACTCTCTGGTGTCTTCCACTGAGGTAGTCCACGAACCAATCAAGGGCAACTGAGCCGATACCAATGTCATGGAGCTCCTTCACCATCGCTTGGTGGTTAACCTTGTCAAAGGCCTTGCTCATGTCCACTAAGACAAGGCCACAGTGCTGGCTGTGGTCTGTGCCAGTGAGAAGGCTATCGACGGCAACGGTGATGGCGTCCTCCGTCGAGTGGTGAGGACGGAAGGCGAACTGTTTGTCGGGAAGTAGATGTTCCGGGTGGACAACCTGGCAGAGCCGCTTGAGGACGATCTTCTACATGATCTTTGACACTACTGGGAGCAGCGAGATCGGCCTATAGTTCTTTGGGATAGATGGGTCACCGGATTTGAAAAGAGGACGTACATTTGCTAGCTTAAGAGAGCTGGGTACTCGCCCCTTAGCCATTGAGGCATTGATGAGGATGGTTAGAGAAGGAGCTAGAGCACGGGCGCAGTGTTTCAGTATGTTGCACGGAACTCCGTCACTGCCGGTTGCTTTCCGGTCGTCAATAGCCTGCAGAAGTTCTAAATACCTCTTCACAGGTGGCGGGCTCGAATCGATTGAGTGACCTTTCCAGGTGGGAACCAGAGGGTGGCACAAGGCGAGCTGGCCGAGTGGGATCTGTCACGACATCTCCGAATTGCTGACTCAAGCTGCCAATAGGTGGCAACGGCGGTGTGTCCTTCTTCTTCCTACCACTAAGGTCGTTAATCACTTGCCAAGTCTGTAGCGGATTCGACCTGCAGGAGTTCAGCAGTTGATGGTAATGCTTGGCCTTCAGCTCTCTCTCGAGTTTCTTTGCGCTTGAACGGGCTAGTGAAAACTCCTGATAGAGCCGTTGATCTAATGGACTGATTCGCCACCGGCGATGGGCTCGATCCCGAGAGCGGATAGGGGAGTAGTATGAGGGAGTCTTCCATGGTGTCGATATTTGGTGACTAGTCTTGACGTGGCACTTTCGCACAGGTGCAAACCGATCAAGAGTGAGGAGGAGCCGTTGGAACCACTGCTCCCACATTCTCTCAAGTGTCATTGCTGATGAGAAGTCCTCAAGTCGGGAGCTGGCCAGGGCTTGGGAAATTTCGTGCATGTTCGACTTCCTGAAGTCGCGGCCGATTCGTATAGTGGGACAGTCTGCCGCTGCCATTGCTGCGAGAGGGACAGTCGCTAGAACCGGGAAGTGATCACTGATACCCATTGGAATAACAGTGCATGACGTAATGATGCCATCTTCTGCCAGAACCAGATCAAGAGATGTGTGTGATCCGTTTGTTCCTATGCGAGTAACGTCGTGAACCATGTTGCTAAGACAGTGACTGTGGCAGAAGTGCTCGGGGTGCGGAAGCTGTGCGGAGTCGCGCGACAAGATATTAACATTGAACTCACCCACAAGGACCATGGGGACGTGTCGACTAGTTGCAAGTTGTTGTTGTTGTTGTTGAAATTTTATGTTGTATCGCAGACCAAACGGGCAATGGTGCCCAATATTATGATGGCGATAAAGTAACGGCTGAGAGCCAAGGATACAACAAGCAAGCCTCCACGAAAGAGAGAAAAACACAGAAAACACAGACTGCAAATACTCAAAAAGAAAAAGAGAAAGGGAAAAAAAAGAAAAAGAAAGAAGAAGAAAGCACAGTTGAGTCATAGTTGAGTCACGACTCCAAGTCCAAGCCTAGATGCTGGCTAACCATAAAATAAACCTTTAAAAGTCTCTTGAATGATCTATGGCAGGCGAGGGACTTGAACTCTTGGGGCAGGGCGTTCCATAATTTAACAGCAGAAACGAGCGGCCGACAGTCACCAGAGACTCGCCTGGTGGCAGGGACAACATACGCATTTGGATCGTTGATCCGAGTGACGCCTTCAGTCTGGCGACGTAGGCGCTTGGACAGGAGATTACTAATTCTGGCGGTGTGGAAACGAAGCATGAGGAGGCGGAGTTTACAGTGGGCGTTTTGGATGATGGGGATGAGGCCTAGACGGGTGTAGATGGGATCTGTGTGGGAGGGGAATGGCTGGTTGGCAACGCAGCGGATACATCGCTTGTCGAGGACCGAAAGCTGATGCCGTTGGTGCGCAGAGAGAACCGAGAAGAAGGCATTAGATCCATACAACATGTCCGGTAGTATTAACGATCTGTTAAATAGCAGGGCTTGTTGCTCAGTTAAGCAGGAGCGAATGGCTCGCAGCGCCGTCAGTTTCTGGGAGGTCTTCCGTGTAATAGTTGAAACTTGAGTCTCCCACCGAAGCTGGGTGTCGAGATGTAGACCTAGATATCGAGCATTTGTGGTCTGAGCTAGGGGATTTCCATTGCATTCTATGTTAAGTAACAAGGGCTGCCTGCGAGACGCATGAAGGGCTAGAACGTGGGTTTTGGAGGGATTTAGTATTAAGCCTCTTTCTTCCAGAAAGTTGGCCAGGTTGGAGACTGAACGGGAGAGGGTTAAATTCAAGAATTCGACGGATTGACTGATGGCGTCTAGCAGGATATCATCAGCAAACAGCTGTGAGTGGGCTGGAGCTGTGATCTGTTCTATTTCCATTGTGTAGATTGAGAACAAAAGAGGACCCAGCACACTTCCCTAAGGAACACCACACTCACAGGGAGAGAGGGCGGACGACTGGCCATTGCTCAGGACGACTCGCTGACGGCTGTCAGTTAGGTAGCTCATGAACCAACTGAGCGCCGTTGAGGTAATACCAAGCTGAAATAGATCTGTAACCAGAATTTGGTGTTTGACCTTATCGAAGGCCTTGCTCATATCGACAAGTACAAGACCTGTATGGCGCTGCTGATCCGCTCCCTCCAAGTATCTGTCTACAGCCAATGTCAGGGCATCTTCTGTGGAGTGAAGTGGGCGATATGCGAACTGGTTTGTGGGGAACAAGGAATTTCCGGAGAGGAACTTACAGAGTCTCGTGTGGACTACCTGTTCTAGGACTTTGGAAACTATTGGTAATAACGATATTGGTCTATAGTTCTTAGCGACAGCTTTGTCGCCTGACTTGAAGAGGGGACGAACATCCGCAATCTTCAGAGATGCAGGAACAACACCAGAAGCCAGAGATGCATTGATTAGTATGGTGAGGGACGGTGCAAGGACAGGCGAACAGTGTTTGAGGATTGCAGCTGGAACCTGGTCGCTGCCTGCAGCTTTGTGCACGTCGATGTTGGAGAGCAGCTTAGCGATCTGTTGCACACTTGCTGGAGCAAATTCTTCGAGGCATTCCTTCTTCGTGGGACCCAATGGGGCTGAGAGACGTAGTGGTGTAGTTGGGTCTTACACAACACCGCTGAATTGGTCACTAAGCTGTGAGACACTGACGGCTGGTGGAACTGAGGACTTGTTACGACCGCTGAGGTAGTTGATGGTCTGCCAGGTTTTTCGTGCGTTGGCCTGACTAGCAGCAAGAAGGTCCCTAAAGTAGGTGGCTCGGAGATGTCGTAACATACGCTTGGCTTCGTTTCAGGCAGAAGTGAAGACATTGCGTAGTGCCGGGTCTGCAGGTGATGCTTTCCACCGTCGATGGGCTGCGTCACGTCGCTGGACTAGGTCATGTAGAGCTGGCGTCTTCCAGGGGAAGGATTTCCGGGTAGGAGCTCTTGGGCGGTGTAGACGGATAGGAGCATGAGTGTTCAAGGCAGCGACAAGTTTCTCCAGCCACATATCCCAATTTTCATCTTCTGTCCGCGCAAAGCAGAAGTTCTCTAGATCGCTATTTAGAAGGTGGTGTGCAAATTGACCCATATCAATTCTTGCAATGTTACGGCCACGTCGCACGGTCGGTGTGCAGGACGTTGTGAGTCGCAAATCAAGTGCCAGAGCGAAGTGGTCACTGATTGCACAAGGTACTACGACACAAGAGTTCACATGATCGTCTCCGACCAGAGCGAGATCCAGGGTTTTTTGGCTGCCTTGGGGTCCAATTCTGGTAGGACTGTCCACTTGGTTCTTGATGTCGAAAGAATTACACAGGTGCAGCAAGCTGTTTAGCTGGGGGCTGTCACGGGAGCTTACATCGACATTGAAGTCTCCAACAAGGACCAGAGGTGACGTGGGAAGTTTGGAGATGACAGTGTCTAGTGTATTCGTCAAGTCTTGCCAGAAGTGAGTCCTCAACTGCCTTGTCAAGGTCTTCCCAGAAGGAAACAGGGGCACTGGCAGGTCGATACACTGTTCCAAATCGAACACTCTTGTGACGGCCCTTTACTTTGATAAACAAGAGCTCAAGGCTATGTTTGGTGGGGGCCTCTTCTCGGCTTGCGCATAGAGTACTTCGCACATACGCAGGAACGCATCCACCATGACCAGGTCTGTCCTTGTGGTGCAGCGTGAAGTCAGGTATGCTAAGGATTGAGTCTGGTATAGCGGGTGTCAGGAAGGTTTCCGCTAGGAATACAATATCTAGGTCATGCAAGGTAATGAGATCAACAATGTCATCAATTTTATGAAATAGATGATTTACATTTAAGAATACGGTTCTAAGCTCCTGGCAATTGGCCGGAGGTGTGCTGGGAATGAAGTTTGGATTGAAAGGTGTGGCGTTGGGGTTAAGTTGAGGTGTTGGTGTTGGTAGACTTAATGGGTAAGCGCATGGGTTAAAGCCGACTGTCACCGAAAGGCAAAGATGTTGTGCTGCAAACCAAGCGAAGTGACGATGCTTTGCATTTTTTCCACCGGGCACATTGCCAACAAACGCACTGCGCTAATTGCTCGTCGTTGACAGTTTTTGCTTCAGAATGAGAAAGAGCAGGGCAATGGCACTGTGACAGTTCGCTCCCCTCTCCCGTGCTATCTCTCACTGCATCACCCTCACACCTCCCACTGCAGCCTTATCGTGTTCTAACCTTCATTATCCTCTGTAATGCTTGGATTCGCTCTATTCTCCTATAATCGGGTTCTGACCGGTGGGAGCCTCCTTAAAAAAAAACTTACTGGAAACAGGAAGAGTGCTGCTTTTTTCTACTGTTTTCGAAGCATTGAAGCACGCTGTTTGCAAAGACGCATTGTTAGCAGCAGAGCAAGTAAACGATGGTTGGTTGATATCCACAGAGCATTTGATAGTGAAAGTCTGACCAGCTGTGAAAGTAATGTCATTTAGTGATGCAATGTATACATTTGTACATTCACCACGAGTACAATAGCGGGAAGATTGACCAGGCAGTTCTACACCATTGGCGAGCACTTTCACAGTAAGTTCCGGGTATCCTAGACCTGCGCAGGCCACATGGTAAAGGGTGTTGCCAACCAGCTTTCGAGGGGTGGCGAATGATGGAATCCGTGGAAGAACTGTGAAGAACAAGAAGGCAATGGAACAAGTAGAAAAATGGGATACAATGCACAGCTAATTACATTGCCCGCATTGGAACAAAGTGTACACTACATCAGTGTATGATCCTTGCCAGCATCCCGTATCCAAGACTGTATTGGAAAGCAAGGTACATAGCCAAAGTAGATAAAACAATCCCTGTGGGATCCTGTCCGCCGTGGACAAAGGGAAATCTCAACACAATTCCATACCATCAAGAATAAAAGTGTGTGAAATCTCAACACAATCTCATCCCATCAAGAATACAAGAGTGTGCAATCTCAACACAATCTCATGCCATCAAGAATACAAGAGTGTGCAATCTCAACACAATCTCATACCATCAAGAATACAAGAGTGTGCTACTCCACACAATCTCATACCATCAAGAATACAAGAGTGTGCTACTCCACAGATAGCTGCTACAAGTAGCCTGTGCATTTGTTATGGATCACCGCAGAACTTTTTGTTAATGTCACTTTTTCAGACCTTCCGACGCATGTCACATGCGGTGGTGGTACATAGCATTACATCCCCTAGCTGCATCTCATGTTTGGCATTTAAGTGGTCTTTGTAAAAAAATAAAAAGTAAAAATAAAAACACCTACTGTAAAAGCAGAAATTTTCGGTGGTGTAATATTTTCGGTATTCTCCAAAATCGGCGGTTCGGTAGAGGGAAATTTTCGGTAAAACCCGTTCTCCAGATAAGTGTACTAGTACTACATGTATACAGTATCGGTTGTACCGAAATTTTCGATGCGTTTTATTATCGGTAAAAATTGTCGGCACCGAAGTTACCGAAAATAAAACACCACCGACAATTTCTGCTTTTACAGTACCCACCCACACATGCACAGCGGTTGAGGAGCGCCAAGCACCGTGTGGTGAAGCACGAGCACCCAGTAGGGAGAGAAGTAAATGTAGTTAAGGGTCGTCAGTATTGTTCGAAATATTTAAAAAAAACGTCCTGGTACAAAAATGGCATGAGTGGGGGAGAAAAACAACACCATTCAAAAGTCAAAGCAGAGTTTCCTGCTCTGGATGATTTTCAGGTTGCACTAGTAGCAGGAGACCCAAACATAAGAAATGATAAAAGATATTTGGGGAAGCTGTCCCCATTGGCTTGGCGGAGATTGTGACGTGAACATGGAAGTAGCAGAGGTGTGAGAAAAGCTGATGATTATTTCACCCTGAGAGCACCGCGAGTGTGATGGTGAGGTGTTCCTCCCCCTGCACTCCCTGGGAAGGCGTAAGCTGTCAGTCTGTTGTGCATATGGAATTTTCTAACTGTTGTCAAATGCCTTTTTGTCTTACTGCTCTTTTATTACCCAATGACCTATCCCTAGAACCAACAGATACCCCTCCAACAACATGGACCACAAAAGCAACTGCCTCAATCGGTGTTTTTGTTAGCCTCTCCTCATCAGCTTTTCAGAACACCTTTCTTGATATCCAAAACGAAACATGACCCCTACACATGATGTGTTGTCTATGTTGCACTGTACAAGGCTTTAACATGCACACTGCTGCATCCTTGCTTTCCAGGCCTCGAACAGCGTCACGCACACTATTTTCCGATCATCTTCTTATCTAAACTATGGGAGGACTGCCGGTCGTCTGGCAGTCGTTGTCGAAGATGTGGTGGAGGGCCGGTTGTTCACATAGTGACTTGCTGATGAGTACAAAGCTTGGCCACATTGAGAGAGAGAGAGCAAGAGAGAGCAAAGAGAGAGAGCGAGACAGAGAGAGAGAGAGAGCGCGAGAGAGTGAGAGAGGGAGAGAGAAAAAGAGAGACAGAGAGGGAGTAAATTACATTTATAAACACAGGCAAATCTAACAAATAAGGACTGAGACCTCTACAACAGGGTTGTTATGCCTGAAAGCAGGTGCATGATTTAACAAGCAGGTTGTCAGTCTAGACTTTATGCGCAGAAAAAATGTGCAGGATTTTTGTAATGAGATGAAAAGCAGAAAAATAAGAAATAATGAGAAATGATGAAATTAAAGCTTGCTTAACACCTCGCCCGGCCTTGCGAACTGGGAATGGTGGATTAACCTTTTGAGCACGCGTGACGTTCTGACACGTCAAGACCACTGCCACTGTGACACGCCGAGTCAGTACGGAACTACATCGATTCCACGTTTCTTCCGTGGCGTGGCGTCGAGCTGTACCGCTGCACAAAGGTCTCGTAGGATGTACGAGTACATTAAAAAAATGCGAGTCGCTCCGTAAGTTTGAACTGGAGTTACATGCGCGTACATACATTTCAAAATACCAATTTCGGGTAAAAACGGTCATAACTTTTGTAATCTTTGTTTTATATCCAAAACAAAAAAATACATCAAAGAATCGTTTGAAATCAAGTTTGCTCACATAGAGTGAATTAAAAAAACGTTAAGATCCCGGGTTCAACACTCAAGCAAGCACTCTCCACTCCAGGTGTTCCCGGCAGCTGATAGGAACTCATATGGGGAAATGATAGAAAAGAAATAATGAGATAAAGAGAAAATATTTCAACGAACGTCAATAAACAGAGTGCCACATACAGTACCTCAGAAATGTGGACCAGTGTTTTTGTTGACGTCGCAACCAGATTATGTAACTGCTTCGCAGAGACATCTTACTGCAAAAATTACAAATCAATTTTATTCTTCGACTAGAAAACCCAAGCGCTTTCAGAGCCCTTCAAAGAGAGTCTGGGATGAAACCACGCACACTGACCTCAACAGAAAAATAAACGAACTGCCACCCGTTTGCTCGGCATTGATCAGCCACATCCGCATAACGCCTGTCCTTCCGCGAGTTACTGACACTGAATCTGTCCTCAGCACAAACTGTCTACACCATCCAGAATACAATCCTGCGACTCGTAGTGAACAGAACTAACTATATCTGGTCTTAGGGTGGTAGAGAGAGAGAGAGAGACAGAGAGAGAGAGAGAGAGAGAGAGAGAGAGAGAGAGAGAGAGAGAGAGAGAGAGAGAGAGAGAGAGAGAGAGAGAGAGAGAGAGAGAGAGAGAGAGACAGAGAGAGACAGAGACAGACAGAGAGAGACAGAGACAGAGAGAGAGAGAGAGAGAGAGAGAGAGAGAGAGAGATAAAGAGAGGGAGAGAGAGAGAGACAGATAGAGATAGAGAGAGAGGGAGAGATAGAGAGAGCAAGAGATAGAGAGAGAGAGAGAGAGAGAGAGAGAGAGAGAGAGAGAGAGAGAGAGAGAGAGAGAGAGAGAGAGAGAGAGAGAGAGATAGAGAGAGAGAGACAGAGAGAGAGAGAGACAGAGACAGGGAGAGAGAGACAGAGAGAGACAGAGAGAGGCAGAGAGAGAGAGAGACAGAGACAGAGAGAGACAGAGGCAGAGGCACAGAGAGAGAGACAGAGAGAGGCAGAGAGAGAGAGACAGAGAGAGAGACAGAGAGATAGAGGCAGAGAGAGAGGCAGAGGCAGAGGCAGAGAGAGAGAGAGAGAGAGAGAGAGAGAGAGAGAGAGAGAGAGAGAGAGAGAGAGAGAGAGAGAGAGAGTTACATTTATAAAGACAGGTAAGTCTATCAAAATTAATGAGGACTGAGACCTCTACAACAGGGTTTTTACGCCAGAAAGCAGGTGCATGATTTAACAAGCAGGTTGTCAGTCTAGATTTTATGCGCAGATGGAGAAAAATGCGCAGAATTTTTGTAATGAGATGAAAAGCAGAAATAATAAGAAATAATAAGAAAAGATGAAATCCTGCTCACAACCCCGCCCAGCCTTGCGAACTGGGTATGGTGGATTAAGAACCCTGTTCAACGCTCGAGCAAGCACTCTCCACTCAAGGTATTCACAGCAACTGATAGGAACTCATATGGGGAAATTATAGCAAATACATAATAAAATAAAGAGAATAAATTTCAACGCACCTCAATAAACGGAGCCCCACATACAGTACCTCAGAAAAGTGGATCTTCCGACCATGTTATCTAAACCTTCCCGACCTTCCCGATCCCAGGCACTCAGTCATGCACCCCGTGCACACCGTCACACAAAAGATCACAGCCTTTTCAGATAAGGAACAAATTATGCATGGTTGAAAGGAGAGAGAAAATGAGAGAGAAGCGAGAGAGAACTGGCTGCGCCAAGAAGAGCGAATGCAAAACCGCTGTCCCTTGCAAAACGTGCGCGTACAAGTGCAGCACAAACGAGATCAGCGTACTACACGCAACAAATAAGGGTAGCGGGACGCAACCTAAAACGATACCAGTCTACCCAGAAAGGTGCGCTGCTGCGCACAGCCCGCGTATCCATGGAAAACATGGTGCAAAACAAATGCAGAAATGCAGAAGCAAAATAAATAAATAAATCAGAAATTCGAACGACAAACAGTAGTGAGCAGGACAAAGACAGAAAGATCAAAGATGAGGAAAGAAAAGTGTTTGATCTGTCAGTGGGTGCTTGCACCCGATACGGGGTGACAGTAAACCCTGTCAGATAGTGACACATCGTAGAGTTATTCTGCAGAGGGACTTCACTGAGCAAGAATATAACAAACCACGTAAGTAACTCTAGCAAATCGTGACTAGTAATTGTAAATGCATACACAATGTTATCATAAGTATTCGAACACCATAGTTCCCTTTCAACCAGTGCTTTTGTTGACGTCGCAACCAGATGATGTAGCTGCTTCGCAGAGACGTCTTACTACACAAATTACAAAAAAATTATTCTTCGATTAGAAAACCCAAGCCCTTTCAGAGCCCTCCGAAGAGAGTCCGGGATGAAACCACGCACACCTACCTCAACCGAAAAAGAAACGACCTGCCACCCGTTTGCTCGGCATCGATCGGCCAGATCCGCATACCGCCTGTCCTTCCGCGAGTTACTGACACTGAATCTGTCCTCAGCACAAACTGTCAACTCCATCAAGAATACAATCCTATGACTCGTAGAGTACAGAACTATATCTGGTCTTAGGGTGGTAAGTGCGACACAGCTAGGGAAAGAAA
>NC_088644.1:5482576-5485576 GCF_964019385.1 Sycon ciliatum
GTACAGTGCACACACTCACCTTGTACAGATCAGATGCCGTTGAAGAGCCGCGCGTGTGTCACTATTGATACTGTACTCTCTGTACTAGCACTCCATCATGCCACGATACCTCGCGCGGTGAACGGAACGTGTACAAAAAGACCGCTTGTCGCTCTGACTTCCGTGGTCAGCTCTTGCTTGTGCAAAGAAGTAGTTGTGTTTTGTCAGCCGTCGGTCGCGGAGAGTTTTCATCATGTCGAAAGTTGTGTTTAGTCGAGCCTCCCGCTCCAAAGTATGGAATCACTTTGAGAAAAGTGGAGATAAGCCAGAGGCCAGCTGCAAGTTGTGCAAAAAAAGTTTCATATACAACGGAGGGACTACGAGTAATTTGCTTGCTCACTTGAAGTCGGCACATCCGTCCGTTGTCACTTCCAATGAACCCGCTTCCAAAGTTCAGAAATCTGGTGCGATAGACAAGTTTGTTCTTTCTCGAGCTAGAGCCACCAAACCTTGCAGTGGGGCGGATGCTGAAGCCTTGACGCAGCAGCTTGTGGTTTGGATCACCACGGACATGCGTCCTTTGAACATTGTAAATGACGATGGGCTCACGCGGTTGCTTCGTTTCATGGAGCCCAGATTCAACGTCCCGAGTCGAACTCATATTGCCTCCGTCGTCAAGCGCAAACACTCCGATGGCAAGGAGGAAGTGAAGGCCAGGATGAAGTCTGCTCGTCGTGTGGCAGTGACGACCGATGGCTGGACATCAAAAGCAGTCCGGTCGTACTCGACGTTCACCGCCCATTTCCTCGACGACAACTGGGACTTACAGAGTGTTGTGTTAGGGACGCGGCCTTTGGACGACAGGCACACAGCAGTAAACATCGCTGCACAGTTGAAAGAAATTGTTGAGGAGTTCGGCATAAGTGAGAGGGTAGTGGCCATTGTGCACGACGAGGCTCGGAACATGGTTGCTGCCAGCACACTGCTTCAAGCTGATAGTGATAGTGATGTCCAGGGTGTTGTGTGTGCTGCACACATGCTGCAGACGTGCTTGCGCCATGCGCTGGACAGCAGCAAGCCAGTGCAGAAGCTTCTAGCTGAGGGTCGACGTCTTGTGGGGCATTTCCACCACAGCTCCCACGCAACTGCTCAGCTAAACGCCCAGCAAGTGAGCCATGCTAAGGAGAACAAGCTCACCCTCCAGCAGCCACTCCGTCTGATGCAGGACGTCACAACCAGGTGGAACAGCATGTATTATATGTTGCGACGCTTGCTGGAGCTAAGGCCTCACGTGAACTCTGTTCTGGTGGACACTGCCAAGACGCCCAAGGCTGACCATAGGGCATTGCTCTTGAAAGAGAAGCGTTGGGCTACTGCTGAGCAGCTCATGGAGGTCTTAGCTCCTTCGGAAAAAGCGACGCGCCTTCTGAGTGGTCAGAAATATCTGACTATCTCATGTGTGATGCCAGTCGTCATGTCTCTGCACACCATGGCGCTAGCAGATGCGGGCAAGGCGGCAGCCAATGGTGAAGCTGCGATCGCTCAGCTGTGTCACAAGCTTGCTTCTGAGCTTGCGAACAAGTTTCACCTGGACCCTGTAGACTTGTCCAGGATGCACGTGTAAGCAGCGCTAGACCCACGCTCCTTGGCATTCCTGGACGATGCGGGCCGGAAAGCAGTAAAGCTGGAGCTGCTGCAACGCTGCATAGCTGACGGCCAGGAGGCAACAACAGCAGCCGAACCAGCACCAAAGCGTACTCCTCAGGATTTGGATTTGTTCTTCGGAGCTGCCACAGTGGAGGAGGTATCATACAGTGCTGCAGTCGAGAGGGAGCTGGAGGTGTATTTCAGCGAAACAACCGCACCTCCAGCTACTAATCCACTGAAGTGGTGGTGCATCAATGAGGACCGGCTGCCACACCTTGCGAAGGTCGCCAAGGCTATTTTGTGTGTGCCGGCAACTTCCGTTCCTTCCGAGAGAGTGTTCTCGGCTGCCGGCCACATCGTCAGCAAGCGTCGTGCTGGTCTCTCAGAAGAGAGCGTAGACGCCCTGATCTTCCTCCAGCAGAACAAGTCGCTGAAGGTGCACACCAGCCATGTTGTCCCGCCTGAGTTCCGTGCGCCCGTGACCGAGGAAGCTCCTGTTGCTCTGGATGTTGTGCTGGACGATGAGCTCCCTCTGCAGCTGCCGTCTCTGTAACTTGATCACCAAGAGATTATCTCTCTCTATATCTCTTTCTGTGTGTGTGCGTGCGTCTCTCTCTCTCTGTCTTGTGTAGTATTCTTAGCATTCATTTTCCTTGATTGATTTTCCAGACTTTGGTGCCATTGAAAACTGTTCAAGCAATCAGTAAGTTTGAAGCTCCAGGAGAATTGCATTTTTCTATAACTTATTGAAATTACGAAGTAGTGGTTGCGACTTCGGCGATGATTTGTAAGAAAGGGTTTGCTCCCCACACCGGAGCTCGCGCTATTCCGCCGACTTTACTTGACACTTGACTGACTCACGACTGCCATCCAGAGCACACGAGAAGTCCATGCGACACTGACTCATGCTGCTATCTGGTGTTCACGATGTGTTTGTCGCGCTGGAAATGGAGCGTCTCTGTAAGTTTGTATCCATGGTGATGTTTGTGCCTGGAGAGCACTATATAAGTGGTGCTCTTCAGGCACAATCTTCCTCAGCCTACTCAAGCTCAACTGATGAGGGGTGAATTCCCCGAAACACTGTGTATTGAGCAGGGAGTGGTGCTTTCTTGCAGGTTTGCCGAGTCGAAGGTTCGATGGACTTCTCGTGTGCTCTGGATGGCAGTCGTGAGTCAGTCAAGTGTCAAGTAAAGTCGGCGGAATAGCGCGAGCTCCTCTGTGGGGAGCAAACCCTTTCTTATTGAAATTATTAATAATATATTACTATAATTTATGAATAATATTGAGTCACTGTTGTTTTATAAATCCTCATTTTATCACAGGCAATTTTATGTGCTGCATGTCCATTGGAGTAATAGAATATTCGTTCGTTCG
>NC_088644.1:5485776-5518465 GCF_964019385.1 Sycon ciliatum
ATGTGTGCAAGTCGAAATTTGCAGTTGGGTTCCCTTTGGGGGGGGGGGGGGGGGGTAGATCGACTGTGCAAAGAGAAAATGGTTCTGAAGGGAACCTTGAAACTTGCATACCCCTCAAAAATGGCCGAAAAATCAATTCATTTAAGGGTCTATAAACCAGTCACGCCACAGAGTAAACGAAAAAGCTACGAACAAAAACTCCATCAAGCCAACATTGCCTCAAATTAGAAGAGTACTTGAAGCAGTACCGCTTAGCGATGCCAGCGTTTCAGAAGACGAGGTCCATCACCCCTGGCGCCCCAAATGATCATCTTGAAAATAGACAATTTACAAAAAAAATAATAATAATTCACGGTTCGCGTGAGACTCGGCCAAAGGCCCAGTTTTCCGCATCCGCAGGAACGCCACCACCCTCTTGGATCAAGGCGCAGATGCAGCTCCTAAGCGGTGGGAGGTGAGTAGATCAGACCCACCACAAAGTGACAATTTACAAGCGCTGATAAAATAGCTAGCTACGTCCTCGATTAGCAAACACTCTACACCGACAGCTAATAGAATACATCTATTAACACTGAAGACATGTCCCCCATCTTCATTTTGGAGGTTTCTTGAAATAATGTTTTTGAATTTTTCCACTCGGCCATGCTGAGGCCCGGCCAAACTTATACCTGCGCAGGAAAGCTCGCCCTTCCGCGACGTCTCCTAGGCAATTTCTACTCCAACACTATTCCCAACGCTGAAGAACAAAGTGTATTGTTGACTCTGACAAGGAACAGCAGGGTTGGTAACTTGTCACCCCAAACCACACGCTTCTCCTTGCGCCACCGACGATTTTGGTGCGACAAATGATGCAACAGTCCCTGAAGGCCTAGTTGCAGTTTTTGAATTTTATTCCAAGATGAACGATGGCCACACACGAACGAAAACTGGCAAAATGGAACGCAGTTATAGTTGGATATGATTGAGTGGTTGAGAATAGCATATCTATAGGTATTCAGGAAAAGTGTGTTGCTCCCTACATGGGAGCTCGCGGTTTTCATGCCGACTTGAATTCTCACTTGACTGACTCACGAGTGCCATCCAGAGCACGCGAGAATTCCATCGAACTGTCCACTCGGCAAACCTGCGACAAAGCACCACACCCTGTTCCGAGCGCAGCCACCTTCAGTTCTGTGCCCTGCTAAAAGCGCATCATGGCTCCGTTTAAATGCTTTTCGGCTAGTGTGTTTCTGTGGTATAGCGGACTGAAGAATAGTAAACGTGTTTTGCAATATACTTCATATAATATAATATAATATAATAATATAATAGTACAAGTATGTATGAAGCTATTTTGTATATAGTATGTTCCCATTCCGTTTTTGCTTTGGTGTAGCCCTGAGGTTGATTGCTTATATATTTCTACCCTTCCTCTCTCCATACTTCTGTCCCCCCCCCCTCTCTCTACTCCTTCTGTCGTCCACATGTATCAAAGGAGACGAAATCGCCTGTTTGTGGTGCGACGTTAAATAGACTTCTGCAACAACACAACAACAACAAACAACAACACCTGCTCAATACACAGTGTTTCGTTGAATTAACTCCTCATCAGTTGAGCTTGAGTAGGCTGAGGAATATTTTACCTGAAGGGCACCACTTATGGTATATTGCTCTCCAGATACAAATATCACCAGGGATACAAACTTACATTGACGCTCCGTTTCCAGCGGGACAAACACCTCGTGAACACCAGATAGCGGCGTGAGTCAGTGTCGCTCGTGGAAGTGCTGAACAAGCGCTGAGGACCATCGGCCATTCACAACGTTGTTGCCTCCAAAACATTTAATTCGCAAGACCACGCTGGGTACAACAATGTGAAGAAGAGGTTCGGCGATATTTGGGGAATTGTGTGTTCCTCATGTTGATAGGCAACCTGTGTAGATCTGGGATCACGCACACATATATAGAGAGAAGAGAACATTGCCCTTCTGTGAATCTCTGCAATACGTGTATTGCATCAATGCCCTCTTGGTCATTGAATGATCCTCTAGAATCACCTATCTTTGAACCGTACATTCAATTTGAATCGCACGATATTTCCTGAAGTAAAGTGCACTGCGGATATACATGTATAACTATTAAGGTTTTGTACCTGAGATCTATGGGTTTCAATAAGAGATATTATACCTCATTCCATATTCACCCACATACAATTGGCCATCTACATAAGTGGTGAATATTGCTGAATATTCACCACTTGTATTCACCACTGACCTCACATTCACCACTTATATTCACCAATTATATTCACCACTTCTCGACTTGCTGTACGTGTGTGTAAGTGTAAAGAGAGCAGTACTCAGTGCTGCGCTTGATTCCTCTTCAGTCAGCGCACCGGAGCTGCAGAGTGCCCTAGAAAATTTCTACGCTAACTTCCGTAAACAGGACTTTTCTGAGAACAAACGAAATTCCTTGCTTGCCATTGCCGCTGGATCCGCATGTGACCAGGTGCTTGCAAGTCATCAACCAACAGTGAGCATCTTTACAGACGGAGCGTTCCAGCGAGCAAACAAGATTTTGAACG
Source organism: Sycon ciliatum (assembly GCF_964019385.1). Classification (NCBI taxonomy): domain Eukaryota; kingdom Metazoa; phylum Porifera; class Calcarea; order Leucosolenida; family Sycettidae; genus Sycon; species Sycon ciliatum. Next base: position 5,488,340 of record NC_088644.1, read on the forward strand.
CTCAACATGTCAATGGCCCGATGATTGCGGATCAAGCGGCAAGCCAGGAATTTCGTTTGTACTCAGAACAGCCCTATTCACGTTAGCGTAGAATTTTCCTACGGCACACAACGCCTCCGAAGCGCAGCCTGAAAAGAAAAGAATTGAGGGTAGAACCGCTTGGCTCGCTGCTTATAAACGGACTCCTGAATTGGCGCGATGATCGCGGATTGGTCAAATCTTCGCGTGAAACGGAACCTCTCTCGGATTGGTCAAATCTTCGCGTGAAACGAAACCTCTCTAATGATTGGCTTCCGCCACAAAGCTGCACGAGCGTGTTCTCCATGGTGATTGGCACGAGCGTGTTCACCATGGTGATTGGCACGAGCGTGTTCTCCATGGTGATTGGCACGAGCGTGTTCACCATGGTGATTGGCACGAGCGTGTTCACCATGGTGATTGGCACGAGCGTGTTCACCATGGTGATTGGCACGAGCGTGTTCTCCAAGGTCGTCACATTCCATGCCACATGCACCAGTACGTGTGCACGATCGATTGAACAAGATTCTGGACACGCCGCCCTCGGATTCAGGCAAGAACACGCCAGTTTGTTCACGATACTGAAGCAACAACGACTTACGTTAGTTCTGCGTACATGTACATGTATGACCAACAGGACTGGTTTGTTGGGTTTTAGGAACGAGAGGGTGAATATGGAGAGGTATAAGTCTAATATTACTTTCAGCCTCGTGAATATGGGCGAATATTCACTAGTTATGCAAACCTCGGCTTCGCCTCGGTTTGTATACGTATAGGATATTGACCAAGACGAGGTCTATATGGGAAATATAGGCCGAGTAAAAGACCGAGGTCCGCCGAGGTCTTTTACGAGGCCTATATTTCCCATATAGACTGAAGTCGAGGTCAATATCCTATTTATCACGATTCCTTTGCCATAACCCCAAAATTTGAACCTTTAGGAGCTATTTTAACATTTTTAGTATAGCATTTGTAATAGTGTACATAGGATGTTGCCTATTTTGGGTACAAGACTGTAAGAACAACAGAGTTCAGTATCTGCAGCACAGTGGCTGGGTGGTATATGGGGTTGCTTGAGATTCACACTGTTGTGAGTTCAAATCCTGCTTGTTCTCTTCCTTTGTCTTCTTTCTTTCAATTTTTCTTTTTGAAGTGGAGAGAAAAAGTCTAAAGGCCGATTCACAATACAACTTTCTGCGACGCGACATGCGACTTGCGACACATGCGACGAGCTGCGACAGCGACACACGGTTCACAATATTCTTCATGTTTGCGACATCCTCATGCACAAGTAGTACTATGCACGTGCACTGCACGTGCACCCAGGGTCGAAACTGTACTCCATTTGTGTATGTCGCGTGTCGCATGTCGCAAAAGTTGAACTTTCTTCAACTTCTGCGACAGGTGCATTGCGACAGCTTGCGACAGCTCGCGACAGGCAGTTTCTTGTCGCAACTGTCGCAAATCGCGTGTCGCGTCGCAGAAAGTTGTATTGTGAATCGGGCTTAAGTCCCTCCAAAGTCGAAAGATTACAATGCCTAAGTGGTCGATACAAGCGGTCGATATAAACGGTCGATATTGCGGCGATATGGGTAATATAGGACCAATCAAGGATCACGAGAATTAGTGGAGGTCGATATAGAAGAGTGATAATAGTAAATATTCGCCCATATTCACTGGCCTTAAGGCCTTAAGGTAATATTATATATATATACTCAATCTGCGGACAGCATGCTGTTTCGTTCTTTTTGAACTCATCAGCGCAGCACAGAGAAAATGAGGCCGAACCTGATAGCAATGGAAATAAAAATTTCCAATCAGGCCCGAACGTACCTTGCCAGAGTGCTCAAACTGACAAGTCAGTGAGCTCTGCATAACGCAAACAGCAAAGGCACTACCCCACGCAAGAGTGCTCAACTGCTACAAGAGCAGGAGCGAAATACTCAATCTGCGGACAGCATGCTGTTTCGTTCTTTTTGAACTCATCAGCGCAGCACAGAGAAAATGAGGCCGAACCTGATAGCAATGGAAATAAAAATTTCCAATCAGGCCCGAACGTACCTTGCCAGAGTGCTCAAACTGACAAGTCAGTGAGCTCTGCATAACGCAAACAGCAAAGGCACTACCCCACGCAAGAGTGCTCAACTGCTACAAGAGCAGGAGCGAAATACTCAATCTGCGGACAGCATGCTGTTTCGTTCTTTTTGAACTCATCAGCGCAGCACAGAGAAAATGAGGCCGAACCTGATAGCAATGGAAATAAAAATTTCCAATCAGGCCCGAACGTACCTTGCCAGAGTGCTCAAACTGACAAGTCAGTGAGCTCTGCATAAATATATATATATATATATATACTCAATCTGCGGACAGCATGCTGTTTCGTTCTTTGTGAACTCCTCAGCGCAGCACAGAGGAAATGAGGCCGAACCTGATAGCAATGGAAATAAAAATTTCCAATCAGGCCCGAACGTACCTTGCCAGAGTGCTCAAACTGACAAGTCAGTGAGCCCTGCATAACGCAAACAGCAAAGGCACTACCCCACGCAAGAGTGCTCAACTGCTACAAGAGCAGGAGCGAAATACTCAATCTGCGGACAGCATGCTGTTTCGTTCTTATATATATAATATTACCAGTGAATACGGGCGAATACGGGCGAATATTTACTATTATCACTCTTCTATATCGACCTCCACTAATTCTCGTGATCCTTGCTGTTTGCGTTATGCAGAGCTCACTGACTTGTCAGTTTGAGCACTCTGGCAAGGTACGTTCGGGCCTGATTGGAAATTTTTATTTCCATTGCTATCAGGTTCGGCCTCATTTTCTCTGTGCTGCGCTGATGAGTTCAAAAAGAACGAAACAGCATGCTGTCCGCAGATTGAGTATATATACTCAATCTGCGGACAGCATGCTGTTTCGTTCTTTTTGAACTCATCAGCGCAGCACAGAGAAATGAGGCCGAACCTGATAGCAATGGAAATAAAAATTTCCAATCAGGCCCGAACGTACCTTGCCAGAGTGCTCAAAATGACAAGTCAGTGAGCTCTGCATAACGCAAACAGCAAAGGCACTACCCCACGCAAGAGTGCTCAACTGCTACAAGAGCAGGAGCGAAATATATATATATATGAGTTGGGGTGATCCCGTCCGTCGCGAATAGTGCTCAATAGTACGGGGTACTAGAGCCAATACACACTGCACGATCAGGTCCTCACCAGAGATACATCATCGTTCTTTGCAACTCTGAGTTTCATGAAATGAATCAATCATCAGGCAATAGAAACAAACTGATACAGGGCAACTAGATCACTACAGGTTATATACCCAGTCACACAGCAAGCGCGAAAGAAGGCACTAAGTTAGGGGTGAGAATATTCCGTGCTAAAAAAGCAGGCTTCAAGTGGCAATGTTTAGGGCTCTGTACTTGTACTGTGTGCATGCGTTGGATATGGTGTTGGGTATGGTGAATGAATTGGCAGAGTGTGCAGGCTGTTCACGCGATGCTCATACGTAGGCAGGGCGTTGCATTTGGCGTATTGGTCATTCTAGGTGACTCCTTGGAAGTTCACGAGTCGGAACTTGTTTGCGTGCCTGCACTTTGCGACGACTTCGCTCCTCTTGTTCAGTGCCAGGGTCTTATCAGCAATTAGGATTCTGGCCTTTTCAGTTGTGCAGAGGTTGCATCTTTTTGTTGCAGGGTTGTAGGAGCTGGTCCTGTCTTTTATCTGCCAGGTAAGGTGGTACTCTTCCTTGTTTTCCTTCTTCTGCCACAGGTGTTCCGACAGTGCGGTCTTTTTTCGGTGTTTCTCGTGTCGGAAAGACATAGTGTGATTGTTGTACCGGAGCTTGAATGTTGTGTCTGCCGAGCCGATGTACACCTTTTGTTCCTCCTGGCAGGCTACGGTGGCTTCATAGACGATTTGTGTGGCTTGGCAGTGGCCATCCAGCGGACATTCCGTTTTTTTCCGGCAGTTACATGGTTTTTCTGGGCTTTTTTCCGTGAGGTGTTGTTTGTTGTGGCTGCTGATTTTGGCTGCGACGTTGGGGAGGCAGGAGTAGCTAACTTTGACGTTGTTGTGATTGAATATCTTTTTTAGCTCGCTGTTTCTGAAATGCCGGTCAATGAGCCTCAGGAATCCGGCGGCGACGTTCGTTTTCACGTTTCGGCTGAAGGGAGGGTTGAACCATATGATCTTTCGTTTTCTGTTTCGCTTTTTCCTTTCTTCTTTTTTTTGCTCCGTTGGTTCAGTGTACTGGATTTTTTCTGTATATCCACTGGCTGAGAGTGCTGCATTGTACATGGGGGCTGCTTGGTTAAATGCGTCGATGTCTGAGGAGTTGGTAGAGACACGTCTGCTGATAGCTGCCGGAAGCTGTTTTAGTATATTCGGTGGGTGGTTTGAGTGGGTATGGATGTATCTTGGTGTGTCGCCTGGCTTCCGGTGTGGTAGGTAAGCTCCCGTGGCTAAGTTGAACGTGACGTCAAGGAAATCTACCACCTTGAGGTTGGAGTCGATGGTGACACGGAGTCCGTTTGCCGTGAAGACTGCCGTCAGTTTCTTCCGAAGTCGCTCTGCAGTACCACCGGATGCGTTCTTTATGATGGCTAAGCCGTCATCACGGTAGAGGCCGATTTGTCCTTTGGGGATGTGCTCTGCAAGCTGGTTCAGCAGGTAGGCTCCGACCAGTTCGCACACCTCTGCACCATCAAACGATCCCATCGTGACATCAAACATGGATCCGTTGCCCTTCTTGATCCATGCTTGGCCGTCCTTGAATATCACGGACTTTCTTGCATGCATGACAATGTTTCTTTTTTCATCTGTTATGACAGTGTACGTTTCTGCAAAGTCGAGGGCTTTTTTGAGGAGCGTTTCGCCGATTGACGGATAATACTGGACAACATCGAAACAAACAAATGTGTGTCTGCTCTTGTCGTCTATTCCTTTGAACCAGTCGATGACAGATCCGGTGCTTCTCCAGAGGTTGATTTCCGTTGCCACACGTACAGCGCTCACCATGCGGTCGAGAATCGCTTTGCTAATGACACCCAGTTTTCCGATTTTGCCGGGTTGATGGTCGGCAGGGCAGGTCGTTCTTGAATCGGTCTTTGTGATCTTTAAGAGTGGCATGAAAGCCTCTGATTTTGCCCATAATGTCTACGCGGTCGCTGATGTTTAGCTTCTCTCCTAGCTGCTTTGTTTGTTTCGATGTTGTCCAGTATTATCCGTCAATCGGCGAAACGCTCCTCAAAAAAGCCCTCGACTTTGCAGAAACGTACACTGTCATAACAGATGAAAAAAGAAACATTGTCATGCATGCAAGAAAGTCCGTGATATTCAAGGACGGCCAAGCATGGATCAAGAAGGGCAACGGATCCATGTTTGATGTCACGATGGGATCGTTTGATGGTGCAGAGGTGTGCGAACTGGTCGGAGCCTACCTGCTGAACCAGCTTGCAGAGCACATCCCCAAAGGACAAATCGGCCTCTACCGTGATGACGGCTTAGCCATCATAAAGAACGCATCCGGTGGTACTGCAGAGCGACTTCGGAAGAAACTGACGGCAGTCTTCACGGCAAACGGACTCCGTGTCACCATCGACTCCAACCTCAAGGTGGTAGATTTCCTTGACGTCACGTTCAACTTAGCCACGGGAGCTTACCTACCACACCGGAAGCCAGGCGACACACCAAGATACATCCATACCCACTCAAACCACCCACCAAATATACTAAAACACCTTCCAGCAGCTATCAGCAGACGTGTCTCTACCAACTCCTCAGACATCGACGCATTTAACCAAGCAGCCCCCATGTACAATGCAGCACTCTCAGCCAGTGGATATACAGAAAAAATCCAGTACACTGAACCAACGGAGCAAAAAAAGAAGAAAGGAAAAAGCGAAACAGAAAACGAAAGATCATATGGTTCAACCCTCCCTTCAGCCGAAACGTGAGAACGAACGTCGCCGCCGGATTCCTGAGGCTCATTGACCGGCATTTCAGAAACAGCGAGCTAAAAAAGATATTCAATCACAACAACGTCAAAGTTAGCTACTCCTGCCTCCCCAACGTCGCAGCCAAAATCAGCAGCCACAACAAACAACACCTCACGGAAAAAAGCCCAGAAAAACCATGTAACTGCCGGAAAAAAACGGAATGTCCGCTGGATGGCCACTGCCAAGCCACACAAATCGTCTATGAAGCCACCGTAGCCTGCCAGGAGGAACAAAAGGTGTACATCGGCTCGGCAGACACAACATTCAAGCTCCGGTACAACAATCACACTATGTCTTTCCGACACGAGAAACACCGAAAAAAGACCGCACTGTCGGAACACCTGTGGCAGAAGAAGGAAAACAAGGAAGAGTACCACCTTACCTGGCAGATAAAAGACAGGACCAGCTCCTACAACCCTGCAACAAAAAGATGCAACCTCTGCACAACTGAAAAGGCCAGAATCCTAATTGCTGATAAGACCCTGGCACTGAACAAGAGGAGCGAAGTCGTCGCAAAGTGCAGGCACGCAAACAAGTTCCGACTCGTGAACTTCCAAGGAGTCACCTAGAATGACCAATACGCCAAATGCAACGCCCTGCCTACGTATGAGCATCGCGTGAACAGCCTGCACACTCTGCCAATTCATTCACCATACCCAACACCATATCCAACGCATGCACACAGTACAAGTACAGAGCCTAAACATTGCCACTTGAAGCCTGCTTTTTTAGCACGGAATATTCTCACCCCTAACTTAGTGCCTTCTTTCGCGCTTGCTGTGTGACTGGGTATATAACCTGTAGTGATCTAGTTGCCCTGTATCAGTTTGTTTCTATTGCCTGATGATTGATTCATTTCATGAAACTCAGAGTTGCAAAGAACGATGATGTATCTCTGGTGAGGACCTGATCGTGCAGTGTATATATATATATACATATTTCCAAGGATGGAACTGTCATGTCCTGCATGATATACTCCACACTCTGTGGCACAACAAGTGACTCAGTCCTTTTAGTGTTGAGTTCAGCCATTTCTGTGACCTAACGGTACATTACTGAATGATATAGGTGCTGACGTGAGCAATGACGTGCATAGTGACTCATTCCTCTTCTATACAAGGCTCCTTTTTGTCACCAAGAAATACCCTTTTTAGATGTGACTGGAAAATGATCATCATGATGCGCAGCAGGTTCCAGTCAGTAGACTCAATCTGCCGATTAACATTATCCCGCAATAGCTTGATACCTGTATTGCGTCGAGTTCCTACACCAAACACCGTCTCGCCCCACGACATCCCCAAAAAACAATCTCTCTGGTATTTAAAATCACAAAGTACTCCCGCTCACAGCATGTAATAATTGTTAGGTACCTCCTCCCGTACCTTTTATAGCTGGCCTGCATGCACTTACGTACTCACCTTTTGTCTCCTTTTGTTCCGTTGGCCTGGGTAGCTACATGCGCGCCCATATTTGCCATAGCTACCCAGGCCCTTTATATTGCCGTTCAGACTTGATCTCTCGCTCTCTCTTTTCTCACTCGTCAATAATCACCATGTAGTCGTTTCGTTCGTCTTGGTCTCTTGTCTCGTCGCCTATAATAAATGTCGTTCCCCCAACCTACCTGTTCCCGTCGTAATGTCTGGATAATGTGTCGTCAGTCGTCCTGTTTCGAACTCAACATAATTATGGGTCCATATTTTGGTGCATGGCGTGCTGTATTGAAAGCATTTAGCACAGATGTAATGAACCCTTTATTGTAAAGTCGAAAATATGCATTGCCTAACGGACAAGAATTTTTACACTAAGAGGGTGTTAAGGCCAGTTCAGTAAATGAAGCTAGCGAGATTACTGTGGTTTCTAGTCCTGGAAATGCATAGCCTCATCTCCTAGTTATTTATTCTCAGTTACTTTCTGTCATGCAGAACATCTTTTGTCTCTTATATGAATCATACAGCCTGTGATTTTCATCACCTTCAAAGCGAATCCTTCATTAGATAAGGAGTTGCTGGACAAACGGCCTTCTAAGTGGGCAGCGGAGTGTTCCTCGAAGATAATTATCTCGCAACTATGTCGTGGACATAACCCCTGGGCCTTCGTACAATCCACATACCAGCTCGCTGTGGATTTTGTTGCGTTTCAGGACTTGCTGATGACTGCTGTGCCTCGGTGAACGGATTTGGATGGTGGCCAGTCGAAATGTTTTCGGAAACCAGATGCCTCTGTGTGTGTGTGTGTGTGTGTGTGTGTGTGTGTGTGTGTGCGTGCGTGTGTGTGTGTGTGTGTATCGTGTAGGAACGACAAGTCTTGATAACGAATTAGCACGAGTGCAAGAAATGAATAGAAAAGCATGGCACCACTTGTGGAGAAGGGCGCCATGTGGACAACGAACACCAATTTGAATTCTTTCCGGTTTGCATGCTCGTTCGGTGGGTCCATGTGTATTGCCTATTTTTCCCGGCTGTTCCACTGGTCTTACGTAGCTGTGCTGTGCACTAGATACAGTGTGTAGGCGAAGAAGCACTTGTGTGCAAAACTCCGTGTGTAGCCTTTAATCAGGATACCACATGCATGTTGCTCATGTGTTGTCTGGTGATCGGAACATGGAGCATCATTGTACGTTTCCCTGATCCAAGGTTGCACGAAAGCTTCCAGTTAGCTATATGTACACAAATTGTATGTTGCGTGTACTGCTTTTGAAGCATTCCTTGTTTGTATCGTGTACTTGTACTTGTCGCTCACTGCCAAAACTGGTCACGTGGGTCTCCCCGGGAGAGGGGAGAGAGACTCAAAAGGAATCTTGGAAAGATGACTCAACTGGCTATTGAACCGCCCAACGGCCGACACCCCCTGAAATCCCCCAAACTCTGGGTGGACTTGCAAATGATCCCACTTATGGGCTCACCACACCTCAGTAAGTGGGTGAGGACAAGGTGCAGAAAAAGGATTGACGCATCAGGGTATCCGTCCAGGGATCCAACTGCAGTTACCCCTGCCCCCAGTGAAGGTAATACTTGCTACTAGTGTGGGTGGCTAAATCAGAGTGGATCTGATCTAAGCGTCACTAGCATCATTGATTACACAAGAGTTAATCTAGCCAGAAGCAGTCCATGGCTAACAGGTGTGTATACTTCAAATAGAAAGTAACCTGAAACCAACAAAGGTGGCAGATACAAAAATACACCTTAAAGCAGCCGAGCCTGTTGGCAACAGACCCAACACAATCAAGCATAAGTGTACCCACCAACCGGACTAGCTGGCATCGTGTACACACCTATACACAGCCGTTTTCCCATTTTCAGCGTTCTGTGTTATGGCGGTATTAGTTCGCTCGTTGGCAACGTCCCAAGCTTTCCGCAGAAACCTGTTCGAGAGTAGTGGGCGGATAGTTGGACCACGTGTTGTGGGAAACTGACCAGGTGTATAAGGGAGGCTGGGGAGGGAGTATTTGTACACGCATTTGGACACACCAGCGTGTATGTTCGTGTCCGCTTAATGCTGGTGTATGTCATAAAGTGCCGTCGTTCGCAACCATTTTTTATATCTTCTACTATAGTATGGAGAATACCAAAAAAATATGGAGAATACTATCAGATTCCTCTACCTGACGGTCTTCCATTGCGCATCTACAAGTACATGCAATCATGAAGTGAATCCAAATAATTTAAATAGCACACTGAGTTTCACACGCCCTCATAGAATGACATTCAACAGGGAGGTTCCGGAGTACGATTTCTCGTGCCAAAATTCGTGGAGGCGCTACGGATTTTTATACGTCGTTTTCTGGCAGTGAAAAGTTCCGGGGTACGGAACTTGTGTGTTTGCCGTCATTGCCTAGGTTACGATCGCAAACACGTCACATTCCCGCGCTATGCCTTTTTATTTTGAAAATTTGTACCGAAATAAAAACTTCCCGCGGAAAATCCATGTTTCTCGTACCAAATTTGTACGCGAAAAATCTTTCTGCACCCGATGACGCAAAATCTCCATACGAAACATGGTTCGTGTGAAAGCCAGTCCACACGGATTCTCCGTGCCGAAAAATCGTATGGAGCACGCCTGAAAAAAAATCCGTAGCGCCCACACGGATTTTGGCACGGAAAATCGTACCCCGGAACCTCTCTATTCAACAAGCTACTAACGCCGGTTGAACTCATGAATTTCCAGCATCATACGTTGGCTAGAGATAATGGATTCGTGAAAAAGCAAGAAAGCTAGAGGACGTTGCATTAGTGAGCAACCTTTATAACGTACTGGCCTCATTCTTCTCCAGCTAGCAAACTGAATATGTTTGTACGTGGGAATTTCTGTTATTCGCACATGTGAAGAGGTAGAAAAAAAATGAAACGTGATAAGGTTTGGTTGAAAACTAAACAAGAATTGTTGCCAAGCAGCGAAATAACTGAAATGTCCTGAAACGGCAAAACCTTGCTGAACATATTTTCTGCAGTGAGAATCATGGTCATATTGGGGAAGAGTTATATGAATAGTTTCATGCATTCCGTGCAAAATATACGTCCAGGAGAGAAAAAATGTGGCGGAAGGCACCTTAATAGGAGTATGTGATGCAGAATTGTGATAAACTGAAAGTCAGGCAGAAAGCGATTATGCTGCAATTTCACACAAGTCTGAGCATTGCTTAAAAGCAAAATGTTCAGGGATTTAAAAAGAATACATGTGCTCATGCACAGAAATTCACAAAAGAATATGTTTGCAGCGAAATAGGAAGTGTACCTTTGTCACAACACGTATAAGCATGATTATTTAGACCTTAAGAGTAGCCTATAATGTTACAGTATGCGCCAATCGTAAAAAAAAGAAGTGGCAATAGCAACATGAGATGATGATGCAGACGGAATCACGTGACCTTTTGTGAAATGCGATTATTTAGGGGTTTGGAAAAACGCATGTGCAAATGTATTTGTACAATGCAAACCAAATGCATAAGCAGAAAGTTGTTGGTACATATAGCCTACAGGGTACGGTGTGTGCAATTAGAAAAGAGAAGTTGCAGTGGGAACATGAGGAGATGGTGCATACAGAGCCATGGAACATGGGGTGAAATGCTAAGGTGTAACATTCTGGGAAAGAAAAAGAACACGCCCAATGAAGTGCATTGCGTAATGCAGTGGGACAGCCACTTTCCAGCTAACGATCACTTCGCATCGCCTTTACATCAATGGAGGCATACGTGGTGGACTCGTCTTCGCAGGTTGGAGCAGGTGTGCCATTTGGTCCCTTTGTGATTTGTACGGTCGTGTACAGGATTTCAGGCTCCTCAGATGCTGCTCCTGTATCTGCATGTCCGTTGCCTAGCGTGGTCTCATCATTGGTCTCTGGTTGGGGTTTTCTCGGTGGAGGTTTAGTAATGACCACTTCCTCGTAATCATTCGTAGCTACCGGGCTTGTTGTATCCGGTTGAGCGTCTGCTTCATCTGGGCAGGATTGAGCAGTCTTGGCTGTATCCGAGGAAATACCTGTGACATCAGTAGTGCTCGCATAGACAACATTTTCCACATCACTACAAGCATCGCCAATGGTGCCGTACTCCAATCCACTCTCGGCGGCCTGTTCGGAATTTTGTTTCCAGCGAGACCCTGCGGATGATGCTTCATTGTCAAGAACTGTCATTTCATCTGCGACCATAAGCTTTCCTACGCCTGAACGCTGCCGTATGAAGAGAGCAATGACGATTATAACCAAGATGACTACGATAAATCCGAGGCAGCCAATCACAATCAGATACGGAACACTGTCAGAGCCATTCTCCAGCTGTGAATCCTTGTCGGGTATGTTTGGCAAGGCTGAAAGTACAGTGAGAAAAGAACTGCGTTGTTAGTCCCAGGACAAGCATTATTGAACACCAAGGATAGGCAATATATTGAAGCCACCGTGTTCAATAGTGGAAGGAACCAAGACCATAAACAATGCACTGTCAATGGATGCCGATTCGTCTTCCCAGGAACGAGTTTATCCTCATTTCGCCGGTGACTGTTTCTAGAAATAACCATAAAAATACGTAATAGAAGGATACTTGGAAAACCATTTCTGTTAAAGCGATGTCTTTGGAAGTTGAAACAGGCGACATGGAGAAGATCGTATTAAAGGGGCACGCCGGCTTCATTTTCGACGCCGAGTTTTCGATGCCAAGACGAAGGTAGGTGAAAGAGAAGACCCCTCGAACAAGAACGAGTCTCCAGAAGCGATCGAGTCGAGCAGGAGGACCACTTTTGAATTTCGCCGAGCGAGCGCTGATGACGTAATGAGGGATTAGCTTGCCAGTGGTAGGCTTGTCCACAAAATGTTTTCAATTATATTTGAATTTTGGTAGGATTTTCGCACTTTGATTTTTTTTGGAATTTTGGCCCCATCAGGATTGAATTTTTGGCCGTTTTTGGAGAACGACAGTGCTGTCACATCTGGAGAGTACATGTGCTGCTAAATAGTACCAAGTTTGACATGTGAAAAAACAGTAATTTCAAATACACACAACTTTGACCTTTGACCTTTTGACACCCATCCCCGAATTTGGAAGCACACAGACACACATAATAAGCAGTTTGTGGATTTTCTGTTTCTGTTTGGAACTATTGAGTATGAGTACTGTAAAAACCATGGCAACAGATCGAATTTCGGCATTTTGGGGAATTTTTTGAATTTTCTTAAAACATTTTGACCGTTTTTTTCGCTTTTTGAATTTCAATTTTGGACAAAATAATTCGCATGATGTGGCCACCCTTAGCCAGTGGACATGAATCTGCGCACATACATTTCACATACTTTTTGGCCAATTTTCAATCGAAGAGGAGGTTGTTTTCTATGTTCTCTCAACGTCGTGAGCGATCCCGTCTTCTACACCCTTCCAGGTACCCTCAAGGTCCTCCAGTGGAGAATATTATTTATCTCCAGCGAAGCGTTGTTGATCCGCTAAATTCATCTCGAGAGACATTCACCCAGTGCAGTGCTGATAAATGTAGAATGTTGAATCTGTGATAATTGTTGACGATGGAGAGAGAGGCTTATAGCCGCTGTCGCAGGGAGTAACAAGTAACAACGGGGAGCCCGTTTGTATCACCTGAACAACCAGACTGCAAAGCAGATGTGATGCTAACAACAATGCTTCGCTGGAGATAAATTCTCCTCTGGAGGACCTTGAGGGTACCTGGAAGGGTATAGAAGACTGGATCGCTCACGACGTTGAGAGAACATAGAAAACAACCTCCTCTTCGATTGAAAATTGGCCAAAAGGTATGTGAAATGTATGTGCGCAGATGCATTTCCACTGGCAAGCTAATCCCTCATTACGTCATCAGCGCTCGCTCGGCGAAATTCAAAAGTCGTCTTCCTGCTCGACTCGATCGCTTCTGGAGACTCGTTCTTGTTCGAGGGGTCTTCTCTTTCACCTACCTTCGTCTTGGCATCAAAAACTCGGCGTTGAAAATATAGCCGGAGTGCCCCTTTGAATTTATTATATCAGGTAGGAGTTGATGTGGATTGCTTGCTTCTTCTCATGTTTTCTGTATCTGACCCACATATCGTTTTCTGTATCTGACCCACATATTGTTTTCTGTATCTGACACACATATCGTTTTCTGTATCTGACACACATATCGTTTTCTGTATCTGACACACATATCTACTGGGTTTAATCTAATCTGTGCAAGGCTTGTGACTTTCCTATTGCCGTTCTTGGGAACTCACTCATGCAAGCATCAGCAATTTTTATCCAAATTGTATATTAGACCAGGGTGGAGAGCCAATGATTAATTTATAAGAATAAATGAGGAGCAAGGAACTACAAGTGGTGTACATTATAGCGTAACTTGTAGTTCCTTGGTTCTGATTTCTTCTTACATATTGTGCAAGATAACAATACATCAATAACTTAGTTACAGAGCGTTGTCCTGTCACCGTTTTCAATGGATTCTGCAACCTTCAACTCTAGTGTATATGTTATATCCTACTACTGTTTATCTATTTTTTGTCAGTTACGAAATAAATGTGACAGGAATTGTGAGTCAAGTCAAGTCTGCGGCATAACGCGAGCTCAAGTGTGGGAAGCAAACCCATTTCTAATAATCGTCGCCGAATTCGCAATCACTATTTCGTACTTTTGTGCCCAGCGCAGGCTTGCGATTAGCTTGTTTGGAGGTGACAGCGTTGGGAATGACCAAGGGTCCTGGACGCCTGCTCTCACCGTCCAGGAGTGACACTGACTCGCGCTGCTATCTTGTGATCACGAGGTGTTTGTGGAAACGAAGCGTGTCTGTGAGTTTGTATCCCTTGGGACGTTTGGGCCTGGAGAGCATTATAATATAAATGATGCTCTTCAGGCACAACCTCCCTCAGCGTACTCAAGCTCAACTGACGGGGGTTGAATTCCCGAAACTTAGTCTATTGAACAGGGATTGGTGTTTTCTTGCAGGTTTGCCGAATCTAAGGTTCGATAGATGTTTGGTGTTCTCTGGATGGCAGTCTTCAGTCAGTCAAATGTCAGATGAAATCAGCAGAATAGCGGTAGCTCCAGTGTGGGGAGCAAAACCAGTTCTAATAATCAAGGCGGAAGTCACAGCCACTACTTCTGACTATTATCATAGCTATAATAATAATAATAATACATATTTCTATCCACCGTAAAGGGAGCTGGGTATGTGGGCTGTGGGAGCTGTTGGGCTGTTGGCCGGTTAAATTTTGACAAGTAGCAGACAAGTAGCAGAGCAGCGGTGATCCATTTTTGGCAATCTTCTTCTCAGCAACCTTAAATTAATTTAGAAAACTCTGACTATAATCCCCTTCTGATTTTGTCTATTGAATTAAAGAAAATCATCATGCCACAAAACTGACAATGATATAATTATTGCCTAGCACAACATGTATATGCGAAAGTAAATATAGCAATATTGCTAAAGAGCGTTACTTACGTCTACAATCGGGAAGAGACGTTGTGTCCCAGCTGCCGTCCTCGGCACATTGAACTGTTCTATTGCTATAAAGATGGAATCCAGGGTTACAGACCGCAATAGAAGTTGCATTTATCGTGTGAATATTATTTAATGAAATGATGCTTCCGTTGTTGACGGCGGGAACATCCTTGCACAGAATACCTGGGTACAAGTGACAAAACCAATAGATATATTTCTGGAGGTTATTTTTTATAATGTGGGATATTACTCGAAAGGAATTCGGGTGGACACAACCATTCAAACTAACACATGTAGCCCAGCCATTTCGCGTGCTTTACAAAATTCATGATTTACACAGGTAGTTGAGAGCACTGATACAGTACAATTTTATCCAGAGAATCACGGTACTGAATTATATCACACATGTGCAGGGGAGGCTGCCAACATTGCCCAGAGACACTGCATGGGGAAACTATGACTGTGCAAATGCAGAGCCGTGGGCCCCAATGCACAGTTCTCGTATCTATCAACAGATAATGGACGCCAGAAACAGAATGACAGCTTCTGGCTTTGTCTTATTGATATGTACAAGGTTATTGGTGCACCAGCAAACTGCTCTATATCTCCACTCCTGTTCCGTTTTGTTCGTCCAAACTCACAACGCCTGTGTTCAAATTTAATATGTGTCAACATGCGATAGTCCGTCATTTCAATTGTCCCTCAGCTGGCTCCATCGGAACACCTTACTGTAAATCACAAGCGGAAACAGTACTTACTTTCACAAGACGGAGTAGCAGTTGACCAGTTACCAGATGGAAGACAAATTGAGCTGATGTCGCCAATAAGTTGATATCCCGGGTTACACGAATATGTTATGACATCGAACAATTTATTGGAGATGAATGTCGCAGCTCCATGATCCGGTGTAGCCAGGTCACTACTGCATCGAATTTCTGGGTACCAATGACAGAGGGGACAGCCAGAAAGTCTCCATACTAGGTTCATCAAGGCCTATCTCTTGATCAACTATGGAAAAAAAGTCTCATCAGGATCCGACAAACAATCATACCCTAACAACCAGCTTCAAAACAAATGACAGTTAATTTTTTGAAACTTAGTATGCACAGAACTTGGTGCAAAAACTCAGTTTGGTAATCCGAGCTGTCTTTGGTTTATAATGGTAACCGTATTGATGGAATCAGGTTCTGATGTCTCCCTCAGCTTAGCAAGCTTCGCCACTGGCCCTTCTTTAGCTTTTCAAAAATCGGTAATTGTAGTTTATATAATCCCAGATTTTGCGAAAGCCTAACGTTAAACAAAACCTCTCACCTCAATCTGTGCTACACCCAAAATTAATATTGCTGATCAAACCAAGACATTTTGATATCAGCTGTAATGTAAAACCGCGCATCGGTCGGCACCAAGCCGCTGTTATTAGGGGCATTTTGATATTCCTTTGTAGAGAAAACACAAATCAGTTGCACCTCTTTAAATCCTGGTGACTAGGAAAAAAGGTTGGATCCGGGTGGGAATGACATGCTTGTTGGCTAGAATGACAATGGTGGTCGGTGCTATCATTGGACGAACTGTTGCATTCTTTCGAAAATCAACAGGTTTTTATGACCCGTGTGAAGGTGCAATCCCAATCTGAAACCAAAAAAATGAGAGATGTTTTTTTATTGCTACTGGCCCCGAAGGAAAATGTCGTCCGAACTTGTCAGCGCAAACGAAGTCAATGACATGTCCATCCTTTCTGCTGCGTGGAACTAAGCAGTGTAGTACCGGAAAAAATGTGTGGTGAATTGATAGGAAACTCACCTTGACACTTTGGAGCATCAGATGACCAATATCCCTTGCTCATGCAGACTGATGATGAATTGCCTACGAGTAAGTATCCTTCATCGCATGCGAATTCAGTGACACCAAGGACAGCGTGAGAGTTTCTGACAATGGTTCCGTTAGCAGGTTCACCCAATTTTGGGCACTGGATCACTATTCAGGCAGAATAAAATGCAAGGAAAAATGCACAAATTCAACAAACGTTTCACTGTTTACGTCCTGGGAAACACATGGATGTACCTAATATTTCGACTTACATCTGGTTGCACAGGAAAGGACACGGTAAAACGCAAGCACACAAGAGTATCTATTGTACACTTCGTTGGTACAAAATATGCACCAGAGTCTACAAACTGAACCAGATTGTATCTTTCCTCGATAAACCTCGCACACATATACATCCCACCAAGTTGCATCACTTTGGGATCCCGACTTTTTCAAGCCCTATTTGTGTGTTTCATCAACTTTCCGTTTCATGTACTTGTACAGGAGACGTGACTCATACCAGTATAGTATGCTTGGGGTGGCTAAGCTTTGGCTTAACAAGAATACAACCATCTTACCTTCTTCACACACGGGTGTTTTAGATGACCAGGTTTCATTCCCCTTACATACTGCAGCTCTTTGCCCATTGAGTGCGTATCCGTCGTTGCACGCAAACTCAATGATGCCAAATAGCACTAGAGAACTTCTTACAACGGTACCATTCTTGGGTGGAGCAAGTTGTGAGCATCGAATTGCTGGTTAGAACAGAACAAACATGAATCATCTGTCACCTTTCTGATAGTGGTAGATTTCCTATCCAAGTACGATAGACATCAATCCATTTTTAGCCTATGCAAACGTCATGTCGAGCGTTTTGTATGCAGCTCTCCTACTGACTAGCGAGCAGGCTGTATTACCACAGGTGTTACTGGCCAGGGAGAGGCGACTGACAACAGCACTCTGCATAGATCTAACAATGGCAATGTTGATAGGCGCATGAATCTAGCAGTCACATCTGGCTGCGGCCAACTTCTCTTCGATTTGTGTGTTGTGATTTATGTCTACGTCCCTGCGTGTGCCAGTATTATGTCGAGCAAGACAATACAAATCTCGAGCTATTCATCAACATCATCAACATCATCATCAATACGGAATCCAAACTAATTCATGAACCAGTTTGGAAAAATCTCTTCAAATTTATTACATGCGGTGAGCCTCTAGTGGCCGGTTTAGTGACACCACCGACTGCAGAGTCACTGGCAGCGTCGCCACCAGAGTCAACGAAAGTGTCAACAACAACCAGGAAGCTGGTGACTTCTGCGCCTGCAAGAATATTAGCAGAGTTTAGACACCGACCATCTAACTGTGAACCTACCTTAAGTATCAATGTTTGTTCTCTTAATCGTGAATATGATTATTCTGTAAGCGACTACCTCGCTGCGAATGGTGATTGTGCTCGACTGAATTCTTATAGCTGTTGCTCTGGTTTGTCACGTGACTCTGGTCGTCTTGCCCATCTGAAGGTTTAGAAGAAATTATATTTACACTACCCAGCCACCTTTACATAACAAAAAGAAATTGAATTATCTTTCAAGTTCAACTGTAGTTTACTGACACCCTCTTTCCACTAGTCAATACCAGCATCTATTTGATATTTGTTTTCAAAGAGTCTGCGTTTTAGTTTCTCTTGCCTCGCTTCTCACGTTCTCGTTCTTTGGTACCTAAGTATCAGTCGGGGAAGTGTACTGCCTGAAAAGAGAAAAAAATTGCCACACCCGTCAGGACTCGAACCCAGAGCCTTGCTTGTCATGAGCAACGCTCTGACCACTGAGCTAAGGGACCAGGCTGAACCTAGGAGGCGGGGACAAGTTTGTCACTCCAAAGGCAGCTCACAACATAAACCACACAATAATAATTGTCATACGGATGGCACTTCGGTCTTCCCCCCCCCCTCCCAGGGGACCAACCACGGTCAGTTTCTGGACCCTACCATAAGTGAAAAATAATTTTGTTTTTTGAAAGGATTGGAAGAACTTCAAATTCAAAGTATCAGTCGGGGAAGTGAACTGCCGGAAAGGAGAAAAAGTTGCCAGACCCACCAGGACTCGAGCCCGGAACCTTGCTTGTCATGATCAACGCTGTAACGACTGAGCTATGGGACCAGGCTGAACCTAGAAGGCGGGGACAAGTTTTTCACTCCAAAGGCAGCTCACAACACGGTCCACACCTACTGATGGTACTTGGGCCTTTTCCCTTCCCCACGGGACCAACCACGGTCAGTTACTGTACCCTACCAGAAGTGAACGAAGGTGATCAATTTTTTGAAAGGATTAGGATAACATCAAATAATTATTGAAATTATCAGTCGGGGAAGTGAACCGCCTGAAAGGAGAAAACATTGCCAGACCTACCAGGGTTCGAACCCAGGACCTTGCTTGTCATGAGCAATGCTCTAACCACGTATTGTGAGCTGCCTTTGGACGGAAAAACTTGTCAGCACCTTCTAGGTTCAGCCTAGTCCCATAGCTCAGTGGTTAGAGCATTCCTCATGACAAGCAAGGTCCCGGGTTCGAGTCCTGGTGGGTCTGGCAACTTTTCCTCTTTTGAGGAAGTTAATTTCCCCGACAGATACTTTGAATTTGAAGTTCTCCCAATCTTACAAAAAATTAACCACTTCCTTTCACTTCCGGTCCGGTCCAGAAACTGACCGTGGTTGGTCCCCTGGGGAGGGAAAAAGACCCAAGTGCCATCAGTATGTGTGGCACGTGTTATGAGCTGCCTTTGGAGTGAAAAGCCTGTCAGTGCCTTCTAGGTTCAGCCTGGTCCCATTGCTCAGTGGTTAGAGCATTGCTCATGGCAAGCAAGATCCCGGGTTCAAGTTCTGGTGGGTCTGGCAATTTTTTTCTCTTTTCAGGCAGTTCACTTCCCTAACTGATACTTTGAATTTGTAGTTCTCCCAATCTTTTCAAAGTACAGCTTGACATTTTGTTGTTTTCCGTCCCTCATTTCTCCCACCCTCTAAGAATGTTATTTCAGAGCAATTGTACAAATATTGCGAGTAGGTGAGGTCTAATAAGCAGCACTAGAAAGAAAGAGGATGTTCGTTAGGGCCCGGCTGCTAAAGTTCTGAGGCTGCTTCATAATTTTGTCTACTTGAAGTAGGCATATCACACACAGAAGGACAAACTACGGACAACATGTAACATTTTGTTTCTTTCTTCCTAAGAGCAAGCTGCATATCTTATCATTGAATTGGGGCATACTGGACAACCTGCTTTCATTAGCCATACACCTGACAGCTGAGTTTAAATCCTTCCCAGCTTGCACAGACCAAGACGCCTGGAGAGCTTCCTACAGCCATGCAAAATCTTAGTACAGGAAATGCGGTATAGTGAGACTAAGAGGGGGGGGGGGGGGGTGCGTTCTTAAATTCTCTAGCTTCTAGGAGAAGAAGAAAAGAGAAGTCGAAGAAACTGGGATTCTTCAGGAACGGGTCTCGAAGAATTAGGAGATATTTTGCAGCTGTCAAGCAAAATGAAGCGCCAAAGGGGCCGCGATCTTGAGTGCCACGAAAACATGTAAAGTATGCGCTGTGCGTATGCGAAAAGGCACTTTTAGCCTATTTCGCATGCGCTGATCCCAAACCGCGGGAATCTCCAAGTTTCAACCACCTCTGAAGCTTGAAGAGCTTGGAGAGCTTTGGAGACCCATAAATAGTGTGATATTTCGACCATTTTTGAGGGGTATGCAAGTTTCAAGGTTCCCTTCAGAAACTTTTTCAAGGGCTTTGCACAACCGATCTACACCCCAAAGGGAACATACCTGCAAAATTTGAGCGAAATCGGAAAGATCCACTTGCACATATACTTTGGTATTCTCAAACATGCTCCCTTAAAGTACGAAACGTGTCGGCCGAATTTCGTTTCACGTATAGGATACGACACTGGTGACGGTATGGTATGTTTGGGATGGCTCAACTTGGGCTTAACCAAGAATACAACGATCTCACCTTCACACGAGGGTTCGGTAGATGACCAGGTTCCATCCTCCCTACATACTGAAGATCTCTGCCCTTTGAGTGCGTATCCTTCGTCGCATGCAAACTCGGTGATGCCAAACACCCCCCATGAACTTCGTACAAGTGTACCATTCTTGGGTGTAGCAAATGGAAAGCATTGAATTGCTGGTGAGAAGAGAACAAAACATGAAGCAGCTCTCGCCTTTCCAATACTGCTATTGTTCTTATCCAAGTACGAAAGACATCGATCCAATTTCAGTGAACTTCGCCCTTCCAAAAGCGCCCTACGAGCATTTTTTGTGCAAGTCCCCCACTGATTAGCGAGTAGGCTGTATTCCCACATGTGTTATTGGTCAAGGAGTGGCGACGGACAACAGCACCCTGGATAGATCTAATCATGGCAATTGTGATAGATGCATGTATCTGGGAGTCACATCTGGCTTCGGCGAACTTCACTTCGACTTGCTTGTTGTCGCCATTTGTGTCTATGTCTGCGTGTGTGTCAGTATAATTATGTTGGACAAGAAACTACAAATCTGAAGTTATTCATCATCATTATTGTAGTGTTATCTTGAGTTGAGAGAACACTACAATCATCATCAATAAGAACTTCAAAACGCATGAACCAGTTTCGGGCATCCTCTTCAAATGAATTACATGCAATGTGTCTCTAGTGGCAGGTTCAGGGACACTGGCAAGTGCAGGGTCATGGGCAGCGTCACCACCAGAGTCAATGGAAGTGTCAAATGATCTGCTGCAAAGTTCTGCGCCTGGAAGAATATCAGTGGAGCAAACACAGGATACGCCTGACTGTGAACCTAGCTCAAGTGTCAATGTTTGTTCTCTGGATCGTGAAGTCTGTTAGTGACCACTCCATTGCCAATGCTGATTGTGCGGATGTGCATTTTAATAGCCACTTCTCTGTTTTGTGCCATGCGCGTGGTCGCGTCCTCTGGCCCAATTCAACAGGTTAGAAGAAATTATATTCATAATATAGAGCCACAATTTTTTACCAAAAGAAACATGTAATTTCTCTCAGGTTCAACTGTTGTTTACTGATATGTTCTCTCCGTGAGTTAATGCGTCCATTAGGTGCTTTATCCCACACTGTTTGCGTTTAGTTTCTCTTGTGTCACTTTCCACCTTCTCGTTCTCCCTTTCTCCTTTATCCCATCCCCACTGGAGCATATTTGTTCCCTACACTTATCACCTAGTTGCAATGGTAACCACCCTTGTTATGCTACGCATCCCTATGTTTCCTTGGTTCTGGTTTCTTGTAATTCATTTGAAGAGGATGCCCGAAAACTGGTTGATGAATTTTGGGGTCCTTATTAAAGATGATGGTAATGAACTTTGGTTTTCTGTCCCTTATAGGCTTCCCGTCTCTAAGAGCAATTGTACAAATAGGTGGAATATAATATAAAGCACTTAACCCTTTATTACCGGATTACTTGCACAGCATGCACCAGGATTACGAATTTCAGCACAATTTCCAACTTCACCAGGTCATAACTTTTGTCTCCTTCACTTGATTTTCACAATCTAGGGCTCGTTGGAAAGCTCTTGGCCAGAGCAACGCCAGTGTACCAAGCTCCATTATCCAGTCGCCACAGATCAGGCGCGGTAACATAGCAAAGTCGTTCCTTAGAATTTGAAGTTCTCCCAATCCTTTCAAAATTTATCACTCTCTTTTCACTTCTGGTAGGGTCCAGAAACTGACCGTGGTTGGTCCTCTGGGAGGGAGAAAGACCCAAGTGCCGCCAGTATGTGTGGCACGTGTTGTGAGCTGCCTTTGAAGTGAAAATCTTGTCAGCGCCTTTGGGGTTCAGCCCGGTCCCATAGCTCAGTGGTTAGAGCATTACCCATGACAAGCAAGGTCCCGTTTTCGAGTCCTGGTGGGTCTGGCGATTTGTTCTCTTTTCAGGCAGTTCACTTCCCCAATTGATCCTTTGAATAATAATAATACCGTAAATCTCGCCAGAGCGGCCCGTCTCTCCTATCCGCCCTCCCTGACTTCTTGTCAGGGACGTGATTTCTCGTATCTCTGTCGCAGTCTGTGATGCCGTACTGTACTGCAGACGCGTGCTCGACCCCGTTGGAAATGTACGCAACAGTGCCCACTCTCTTGACTAGGGATCGCACAAACCCTTTTTGACGGATCTGTACGACTCGTGGCTCTTGACCTTTGGTCGGTGTACGAGATGCACGAACAGTTTTCGTAGGTTGCGTACCTTTTCATGTAGCACTGAATGCCGCAAGTAGGACTCGCCCATCCGCCCCTCCCCACCTGAAGCGCCGAGGAGGTAGGGGCGCTCTGGCGGGATTTTACGGTAATAATAATAATAATGTGCTTTGGTGAAATAAGATATTACTGTGCAAGAGCACGCTGGATATCTTACGGTTGCATTGAGGCATACTAGTCGACCAGCTTCCATTAGCCATACACCTTGAAGCTGATGTGCCTACAAGTTTAAATCCTGCATTGCATGCATAGAAGACGATGCCTGGAAAGATTTCTACAGTCTTGCCAGATGGTAGTGGACGAATTTGCGGACATTTGATCTCTGTTCAGAAAAAGCAGAAGTACATTTATTCAAACCGGATCCGCATGTCCGAGCCAAGTCTAAACATCACGTATCTACCAAAATTGATGTTGCCTTCTTCACGCTGATCACATCACCCGGTATGCCTCTGGAAAGTGTTAATGCACAATAATGTCCTGTTTTCTGTTGCAAACCGGCACGTCACAGGTTGTAGCCTGCTTCTAACCTCAGCCAAGATAAAGGTACTAAATATCCACAGCAAACGCTCACATCGTCCACTTTACATGAGCATTGTCTGTGGCTCGACTGTGATCATCCAGTGGGACGTGGTAATGCAACTGATAATAACTCTAGACTCAGGCTGCGTTTACACAACAACGATTGAAAACGATTTGCGTTTACACGACAACGAAGCATACCTAAACGGAACGAAATCGTTGCGTTTACTGCGATTGTTTACACGACAATGGCGGAAACGATACCTTAACGGAACGAAATTGAAAAGCATTTCTAATGTTTTGAAACGTTTTCAAAACTTTTTCAAAACGTTTCGTTCTCGTGTAAACGGTGAAAACAGGGAAAACGATTGGAAACGGCGCGCGGTAATGCAAACCATTTCGCGCGGGACTATACTTCGCGGGAAATACACAAATCTTGCGACCACCAGCACGTACCAACTCCAACTAACGTGTAACTTCCCGCCGTTATGGCAAGCCAGCAAGTGCTAACTGCAGCCTGTTCACCCATTTTCCGTTTTCGTCTAAATGGTTAAAAACGATCTGCTGTTCTCGTGTAAACGGTTTGAAAACGATTCGAGGCCAGCCCCGTTAATCATCATATAACTCCGCATGAACAATTCAACATGCACACGACATGCACACGACATGCACACGACATGCACACGACATGCACACGACATGCACACGACATGCACATGACATGCACACGACATGCACACAACATGCACACGACATGCACACGACATGCACATGACATGTACAGCGCATGATACAGCGCATGATGCGTTTTCGTTCCGTTTTGTTTCGTTTCGTATTGTTTCGTCTCCGTGCAAACGCAGCCTCAGTGCCAATTACCTTCAGAAATACATTGGAAACAAACCAGGCCCTTTCGCCGTGGAAGGATGGAGCTTCCTGTCCAGTTCAGAAAACAGTTCACATGGTTGCCCCGCTCTCAATGAGAACTTCAAAATTCTCTCAGGTTGCTTTGAGTTAACTACTTCCGGTGAACACGCGATTAGATCTCGCATTCTCAGGTACCGGAGGGCCTCAGCTGTGCTTTAAAGAGAACTATTTTCGATTTTAGATTTTCCAACTGGAATGAATACCTGAAATCCTGCATTGGACAACTGCTATGTCCGTAAATTTCTACTGGTATGACGAGACATCGATGCACATGTGAACTAACGTGCACTACCTTCCAAATACACAAGAACCTTCTGGGCCATCTTGCGCATCTATCGCAGTCCTTGCGGTTTCCTCCCCAAACTGGAGCTCGTGCTTTGTGAATGACCAATGGTCCTCGACGTGTGTTCTCACCGTCCAGAAGCGACAATGCCTCACGCTGCTATCTGGTGTTCACGAGGTTCCTCGGGATGAAAACGGAGCATTTCTGTAAGTTTGTATCCCTGTTGATGTCTGGTCCTAAGGAGCACAATAAAAGTGATGGTCTTCAGGTACACTCCTTCTCAGCCTACTCAATGGATGAAGGTGATTTCCCCGAAACATTGCGTATTGAGCAGGGAGTGGTGCAGCTCGCAAGCCTTGATTGTCCTTGTTGGCCTGTATTTTGCTTTGCCTCCGCAGTGTTGAGCACTTTTATTTTTTATTTTTTTTATTTTTTTTATTGGGAACACAGCCCTACAAAGAGACATGTGAAGATAAACACAAGACAAGACACAGGGGATGTAGGGACGACGTGCCGATGTACAGGGAGCAACTCGACCGACCAGGGGTCTCGGCGTTAGCGTTGCAACCTGGCATCGAAAAAGGGGGGGTTGCATGGCCAGGTAGCAAAAATTATAATTTGGTGCGAGAAAGGGGCGCTAGTATTGCACCAAATAATAATAAATACGTGTAATGACTAAACCAGAAGGGAAAATGAAGAAAGAGAACAATAATCTTAAACAAGCAAGTACTAGTAGAGAGGTAAATACTAAATGGGTCTCAATATCATCGTCACAGGTACTGTGTGGACCGCAGACATCTCTTTCGGATTAGATCCTTACATACGTTGACCTTGAAGGTTTGGAGGCGTCTTGAATGAGGCTCGTGAAGCAGGAGGTCCGCAGGCAGGTTGTTCCAGGGTGTTATGGCGAAGAAGGGGAAGAACCGCAGGAGGTAGACAGGGGCTGTGCGAGGGGTGTCCACTTCAGCTGAAAGGCATGGTGCGTCTGACGTTTTTGACGTGTGCACATGCTAGCTACGGCAGGGGGCTTGGTTGGTGACAGCATGGCCTTTACCTGGGGAGGCCCTGGAATGTAGTGCAGCTTGAACAACTATGACAGGGCTGCCACCATCCGACGAAGCTGAAGACTTTGGCGCATGGTTCCAGGTCCCAGGAAATGCAGGGCACGTTGCTGAACCTTGTCCAGCTGGGCCATGTTAGTTGCGGCTGCGCTCGACCAGGCCAGTGGGGCATATTCAAGTAGGGGTCGCACGAATCCCTTGTAGACCGTCATTCGACCCTGGTCGTCCAGGATGGGTGCTGCCTTTCGTAGGAAACCCAGCCTTTGGGAGGCGCGAAGTGCAACACTGCGAGTGTGTGCTCTGTAGGAGAGAGTAGGGTCGAGCATGACTCCCAGCAGTTTCAGGGTATCTGTCTCCTGGAGTGCTTCACCTCCAAAGGTGACTGGTGGAGTGCAGGGGGAATGTGCTTGCGATGTAGAGTCATGCGCTGTGTCTTGGCTGGCTCAAAACAGATACGCCACTTGCGGCCCCACTCCTCAAGACTGTTGAGGGACCCTTGGAGGGAGGCGGTGGACTGTTGGAGATCGTCAGTTGGCTGTACTAAGCTGTAGAGTGTGGTGTCGTCTGCAAAGCTGCTCAGCTGCGTTCCTGGAGTTAAACATTGTTCAATGTCACAGGTGTACAGAAGGAAGAGGCTGGGTCCTAGGATGCTGCCTTGGGGGACACCAGCCTGGATGGGTTGAGCATCTGACGTCTGGCCTCCAACCACAACGCGGATGTTTCGGTTGGTGAGGTAGTCCTGTAGCCATACAAGCAGGCGTCTGTCGACGCCGGCCTGCTTTTGCTTTGTACAGCACTCCTGTGTGCGATACCCGGTCAAACGCACCGGCAATATACACGGCGAGGACCTGGACACAACCGCCAGTACTTATGGTGTGGACCCATTCATGTTGGAGAGCCATTTAAAAGATATCTGCGGTTCCTGTACCACGTCGGAATCCAAACTGGCTGTTTGGCAACACCTCATGCTTCTATAGGTAGTTAACCAGTTGCGTGTTTACAATGCCCTCCATGACTTTCGACATGATCGTTAGCAGTAATATTGGTCGGTAGTTAGATGCCAAAGATCTGGAGGACCGTTTGTGAACTGGGACTACATGGGCAAGTTTCCATGCTCCAGGTTGCACACCGGCTAAGAAGCAGTGGGCGAAGAGCTTTGCCAGTGGGTCTGCAAGTTCAGATGAGCACATCTTGAGCACACGAGCAGAGATTCCATCCGGTCCAGTTGCTTTTGATACAGCCAAGTTCGCCAAGTGCCGTTTGACCATTGCTGCGCGGAAGTGAATGTGCTTTAGCGTGGCATAGGCAGGTCGTTGCAGGTAAGGCAGGTCAGCAGCACAGAGGTCGTTATTGCCAAGGCTACACTTGGTCGCAAAATGCGCTGGAAAGCACTCGGCTTTCTCACGAGAAGAGTGGAACTCTTGTCCCGCAGGGTTGGTCAGCAGGGAGATGTCAGAGCAACGTCCCTTGCCTGCTGCGCTCTTGATGGTTGACCACCACTCTTTGTCCAGGAGGCAACCTGCAGTAAGCTTGTTCCGAATTCTACGTTGATGTGCTAATCGCGCTGCATGACACGCTTCCACTTCGTGGTTAACAGTTGTGATGTACTTGACCTTGTGGTTATCGTTGTGGGGATTGCGTCGCCACAGCTTCCATGCCCGCTCCTTGGCATGATTGGCGTTAGAACAGTCCGGTGTCCACCATACAGGGTTGGATTGGTGCACCACAAGCTCTTTGGATGGTAAGAACTGTTTCATTCCATGCATGATGACATCAGTTACGCGCTGACAGGACTGCTCCGCACACCCATGGATCTTGGCGGGCCAGTCTATGTTGCGGAGGTAGGCTCCCAGGCGGTGCCAGTCAGCAAGGGCGTATTTCCAAACCTGTCGAACAGCAGGATCTTCGCGTCGTGGATGCTGTTGGAGAAACTCGGCAATGATAACGGCATGATCAGATCGTCCAAGTGGTGCATAGGCCGTGGTGCATACGGGGTGTGAGAAATCGGAGATGAAAAGATCGAGAGTATTGTTGCCGCGGGTTGGCTGGGTGACATGCTGGACAAGATGATGTGCTGCGCAGACTTCCTCCAGGCATTCACCGGCTCGGGTAGTCTTGCTACTCTGTAGCCAGGCTGAATTATTCACGTTGAAGTCCCCTGCAATTATCACATTGCTGCCAAGACGGCGGACATCATCCAAGGTGTTGTCTAGGTAGTCCATCAGGCTGGTGTCTGTCTCTGCACAAGAGCCAGGCCGGTAGAGGGCACCCAGAACAGTCTTTGTTCCGGAGTGCATTGCCAGGGAAATCCATAAAAGCTCGTGATCACGGCAATCTATATCGTCGTGGTGGGTAATGGATAGTTCACTCCTAGCCCACACTGCCACACCGCCACCATGGGCATCTCGATCCTTCCTTATAGGGGGTGAGTATCCTGGGATGGTCAACTCATGGGAGGAATTATCTGAGAAGAGCTTCGTTTCTGTTACTATTGCCACGTCTACATTATACTGCAGGATTGCATGCTGCAGGGCACCTATCTTGTTGCTCAGGCTGAATGCATTAGTCACTAGCAGTCGCAGAGGTCTGGAATCCATCATTGGGCATGAGAGGACTGGGCGTCCTGCTGGGGTGGCTGCGCATCATGCTGGTCATGTTGTGGCGCAGATCCGTTTGATCTCTTCAGGTCTCCAGCCTCTAGTGGGGAGAGGTTGGAGTTTCTCCGTTTTGGGCCACTGTGTAGTGAGTGGAGATGAAGTCTGCCGGTGGTGGTGGCGGCGGGGAGGAGGAAGACGTTGAACCCGGCTGCTGTTGTTGCTGTTCCTGTTTAGTCAGAACACTGGCAGAGGTGCTGCTGTTTCTGCTGCTGTGGCTGCGACTCCTGGTGCTGCTCTCAGAGCTGGTTTCTAAGAACCTCCATGGCCTGCAGTATACGGGCCTTGGCCAGAAGTTGGGCGCTGTCACTGTGGAGAGTGAAGTGGCATCGATGGTCACTCTTGCGGAAGCACGCCCACTTTCTGACAGCCATATACTGCAGGTGTGGACAGGAATGGAGGCGCCCGGAAACTCACTCCTGGTTTTGATAAATTGCCTGAAGTGGCTCTCAGTGCTATCTGTGGCGATATTGCCCACATACACCACAGCACGCTTGTTTTTGGGTCGTTCTGAGGAGACAAGCTTCCATGAGTCATCCTCAATAACATGAAAGATTGGCTTGGATTCTGTCACATCTGTCTGGGACTTGGTGGGGATGGCATCTTGGTCGCCATCCCCTTCACACTCGTCACTGCTACGGGAGATGTTGCAGGTGACGCTGCCATCCTCTTCTCACTCGTCACCGCTACGGGAAATGTTGCTGGGGACGCTACGGGACATCGTGGTGTCATGCTTTCGAGTACCTGTACCCGAACTGCCTGCTTTGGTACGCCTACGCGAAGGTTGACCCGCACCCGTACCCTGCTGTGTTTGAACTGGCCTTGGGGTAGCTTTTCGCGAGGCAATGGCGGCTTCTCAGAGAGACACTAACTCTTCATTCACCTCTTTGAGCTGCCTTGACAGCTCGTCAACCCGTTTGTTTAGGCCCTCATCAGACTACGTACATAGAAAATCCAGTACAAAATCACATAAAACCTAAAAGGCAACATTTTTCCATGCCTGCATTCAGACTACACATTTTACATGCAATATACAGGCAACCTTTGACCCTACGAAATTGCACAATGGGCCTGGGATGTGTGAAAGCAGCGGACAGTCGTACCCGGGTACAAAGTTCGTACAACTGCCTGGTGAAAGTACGATAAATGCAGGAAAGTTGCCTTGTACAAGGGTTTGCACCCTGCCTGAAAGGATTGGGCAGCTTTTTAGGCTTCCCGCCAGATTCTTGTTGTTGTCTTGGAAACTTCTATGTAAATGTGACTTATAGGCTGTTTTGTACCTAGTCTGAAGAGGGCCTTAGGCGCGTCTCCCGATCAGCCGATTCCGAGACAAGTGCGGCCAATGTTTTCAGGATTTCTACTACAGATACCTCAATGCCCGGCAACGACGCCATCAGCCTCAGCTCTTCATCACTCAGGGCAGTCGCGCGAGTGTTTGTTCTCGTGGTGGCCCCAGGCATGGCGGAGGTCACCAATTTCTACGAGCACTACTAAAAAAAAGAACTTACTGCTACCCTACGGAAACTACCTCCAGTCCGGCCTGATGCCGGCTGGGCTCTACCAAGAAAGATTTACGGGAGCTTCAAAAAGTGCAACCTACCCCTACTGAACTAAGGCTGTGTAGCACACAGTCACACTGGGTACATCCTCCGGGGAGGTGGGGGGGGGGGGGGTATTCTTT
>NC_088644.1:5518665-5540665 GCF_964019385.1 Sycon ciliatum
GTGTGTGTGTGAGAGAGAGATTGTATGTGTGTGTGTGTGTGTGTGTGCGTGTGTGAGTATGGGTGCAGGTGTGTATATACTTGTAGTACTGACTTGTGAGTGAGAAAAGAACACAACTTACTTTCACAAAACAAATTCGATGAAGCTGCTTACGATGTCCAAGCTCAGGCAGTCGTTATCACCGCTGAAAGTGATCAGGTCAACTGCAATTCTGTGATACTGAGCCAGCGTACCAGGTGCAACGGATGCACACACCGTGCTTAAGAGAGCATGTCTGAGAATACCAAAGTATGAGTGCAAGGGGACCTCTCCGATTTCACTCAAAATTTGCAGATTGGTTCCCTTTGGGGTGTGGATCGATTGTGCAAAGCCCTTGAAAAAGTTTCTGAAAGAACCTTGAAATTTGCATACCCTCAAAAACGGCCGAAATATCACGTTATTTATGGGTCTAGAAACGAGTCATGCAACAGCGTACACGAACAAGCTATGAACAGAACTCCAACAAGCCAACATTGCCTCACCTAAGAAGAGTTCCTGGAGCAGTACCGCTTAGCCACCCCCAGGATCCCAGAAGACGACGTCCATCACCTTTTGACGACACAAATGATCGTCTTGAAAATAGCCAATTTACAAGCGCTGGAAAAACAGCCAGCTACGTCCTCAATTGGCCAGAACTATACACCGCCAGATAGTAGAACACCTCTTTTGACGCTGAGGACATGTCCCCCATCTTCCTTTTGAGGTTTTCTTGAAATACACTTTTTTGAATTTTTCCACTCGACTGTGACTGCAAAAAAGACTGAAGGGATGAGCGCAATTCTTGAATTTTACTTCAAGAGACACGGTGAAATTACGTGCCTTGTGACGCAAGAATGCCAAGTCGCATGGATCACGGCTCACGAGATTTCAGAGTCCCCTTCGTCAAGTGCGCTTGTTAGTCAGGAAATACAGCTCATCTTACGACTGCCATCATGGTCTGTTCCAAGTAGCGTTCCAGGCACGTTCGTGATCGATGGCCGCGTGCCGTGATCCTGGAAGCGTCATCCTACGTCACAGAGCACGCGATCTCAGCGTGCATCTTGCAATCAAATTCAAAAACTGCGCTCATGCCTTCACTCACTTTTGCATCAACAGTCGCTCCAAAAATTATTGGTGTCGCAAGGAGAAGTTTGGAGTGACAAGTGATCACCGCTGCTTTTCCCTGTCAGAGGCAACAATACACTTTGCTCTGCGGCGTTGGTAGTAGTGTTGGAGTAGAAATTGCTGAGAAGATGTCACGGAGGGGTGAGCTTTGGCCGTATTTCAGCATGGTCGAGTGGAAAAATTCAAAAAGTGTATTTCAAGAAAACCCCAAAACGAAGATGGGGAACATATCGTCAGCGCTAGAAGAGGTGTTCTATTATCTGCCAGTGTATAGTTCTGGCCAGTTCAGGGCGTAGCTGGCTGTTTTGCCAGCGCTTGTAAATTAGCTATTTTCAAGATGATCATTTGTGGCGTTAGGGGGTGATGGACCTCGTCTTCTGGGATCCTGGCGTGGCTAAGCGGTACTGCTCCAGGAACTCTTTTAAGGTGAGGCAATGTTGGCTTGATGGAGTTTTGTTCATAGCTTATTCGTATACGCACAAGGCTAGAGTGTATGGCATCTCGGGAGACCTGCATCGGTAGCTCCAAGACTACCCCTGCAACCGCACACTTCAAGTCCTCATCTCCGGCCAGACATCAGCCAGACGCCCAGTTAAGGCTGGGGTGCCACAGAGCAGTATCCTGGGCCCCATCTTATTCTTGGTCTACGTCGACGACCTTGAAGACCAAAGACCCAATCGGCTCCAACCTTGCCTCATTCGCCGACGACACAACCCTTTACGCCGAAATTGCAACGCTCGCTGCTGTTCCTGACAATGCTAGAGTAAACCAGGCTGCTGTTGACCTAGTATCCAGTTTGGGCTCGGATTGGAAAGTGCAGTTCGAGCCAGCCAAATCTCAGGCCCTTAAAATTTCCCACCATCGTCGGGACTGGCCAATACCCCCCCCCCCCCCCCCCCCCATTGTCTTCAATGGAACTCCTGTCGAGGAGCAGCCCTCCATCAAAGTACTCGGCGGCACGTTTGACCATCAGCTAAAATTCAGCCAGCATATCCGAACCGTTGTAGTCAACTGAAACGACTGCAAACCACGCAAACCCGCCCAGGACAGCCATGCAGGCGCTGCTCACTGCTCACTCCCTGTACCGTGTCAGCGAGCTCTACAGGCAGAAAATATTGATCACCATCTGGCTGTGCATCCACGCCCGCACCAGCCCTGTGCTCGCCCAGCTTCTGACCCCGGCACAAGGCACCCCTACCCGCCATCAGCAGTCAAATGGCCTACTAAGCCAGGCAAACCGTAGCCGCCGCGGTCAGCGGAGATTTTCTGTTGCTGGTGCTTTGCTGTGGAACGCTCTCCCTGGTGAGGTCCGCACAATTACCCGGCTACCTGAGTTTAAGCATGCATGTGTACCATACGCCTGTAGGGAGTAGTTCGAGTTGCTGCTGATCGCTCTGCTCTCCCTCCCCGTGCAGTTCAGTAACCCGCACGTAGCATCACAGATACATCGTATTCTCGCTCTCCCCCCGTTTACCCGCAGTTATTAGTATCCTATTCTCTTACTATGTGCTTCCATAGCTTTTACTATGTTCTTCCATAGCCACTTCTAGGCTATGCCTTCGCCGTCATTTTATTGGGTCGTCATCCCGTTTGAATGTGCGAAGTGAAATAAAAACCAACCAACCAACCAACCATCTACTGCTTCCGTCTCCTCGTCCAACCACCAGGAGTTGTAGCGAGGTAACTGTGTGTTCTGATAGTTGGCAAAGCGGTCCACATCGTGTGGTCCCAGTTCTCTTTCTATCGTCCGGAAGATAGCTCAGTTCAGTGACCAGTTGCTGGGATCTCGTATTCGGCTGAGGCGATCCGCTTCGCAATTGTCTACTCCTGGGATGTGCTTTGCCAGGAGGGTTGTCTTGAGCCGCGACATTACGACGTTGATCCGACGAGTAACAGCCGTCAGAGCTTCTCGATTGCTCCCTGTACGAGAAATTCTTGTATGTGAGCCGTGATAAAGTCTCTTCTCTCCTTCGGCATTGACCTGTTGCCTTGGTGGAACGCTGGCTGGTACTGTTTGAATTTTATCGGGAAGCCGTTGCTCAACCAGTCCCGGATCATTGGCGATGCGCCGATCCTTGCCCATTCCGTTGTGTCCGTAATTATGACTGCGTACCGCGGGCTCTCCCTCTTCCTTGGTTGGGTCGATTGTAACTCCCACCGCGAGTGGGCTGTTGTCTCCCGTCGGGAGCGGAACCAGCTTGCGCACTTGCGTGGAGAACTTCACCTGATATGGCGATGAGGCGCCTGTTCTCGTCGGTGAATACATCGGACGTGCGCAGCTGCTACACAAGTCGTGTTTGTGCTGATTGCAAGCAGTCTGAGAACGCGAGATCTGTTCTTGCGTCCTGTAGTTCGGTAAGCTGCGCGAGCGCGACCGTCTCGATGCGCGAGCCTAAATCCTCTTCTCTGAGGTCGAGCTGACAAAGCTTGATAATGATTTGGCTGTATTTGGCGAAATCTGAAAGCTGTCCAGCTCGGGCGCCACTATCTCGTTGCAGTCCTGCCGCTGAGGAAGGAAACTCGAGTTGCTGTAGTAAGATGTCGTCTGGGGTCTTTCTCTGTATATGTCGAGAGACTATAGCGAGGGACCGTCGGTCAGTGGCTGCCCCAGTGAGGTGTTCACCAGATATGGTGAGTCCCACGCGGGAGGCCACGTTCGTCGTGGCTGTTCCGGGATGAACTACGGATGTGCCGAGTCGTCGTTCATCCTCCATGAAGTCTGCTTCGCGTTGGTTAGGCTTGGAACGTGAACCGGAGCGCCAACAATTGAAGTGGTGTTCTATCCGCACAACATTCCTTCTTAAACTCATAATTGCGCTTTACAGAATTCTCAGAATTCTCACCTTTTTACCGATTCTCTTAATCTACACCTTACTTTCTAGATCTCTAACATATCGTGGCCGGAGAGGTACCAATAAAGTTGAAGAAAGCAGAGGGCTGCTGTGCAGGTAACTGGTGTTATTTTAGTAATTGATAGTTACTGGACCCAAAGGAAAATGTCGCTCGAACTTGTCAGCGCAAACAAAGTCAATGACCTGTCCATCCTTTCTGCTGCGCGGAACTAAGCAGTGTAGTACCGGAAAAATGTGTGGTGAATTGATAGGAAACTCACCTTGACACTTTGGAGCATTAGATGACCAATTGCCATTGCTCATGCAGACTGACGACGAATTGCCTACGAGTGAGTATCCTTCGTCGCACGCGAATTCAGTGACACCCAGGAAAACGTGAGAGCTTCTGACAATGATTCCGTTAGCGGGTTCACCAATTTTTGGGCACTGGATCACTATTCAGGCAGAAAATTGCAAAGAAAAATGTAAACAAATGCAACACACGTTTCACTCTTCACGTACTGGGAAACACATGGATGTACCAAATATTTCGATTTACATCTTGTTGCAAAGGAAGGGAGACGGCCATAACCAAGCACACCAGAACATCTATCTGTTTTGAATATATATTTACTTCGGGGGCTCAACAGTACAATGTTATACTAAAAAGATGCTAAAAAAAACGATCATTAGGAGATAAAACGGAAAGAAGAAGGAGCAAACCAAAAATTAGATTATGGCCAGTAAGACGTGTACGGTTTCCCACAAAACGGACAAGCAGTAATGAGACGATACACGGAATGAACACGGGTCTTAAGAGGCACACATTTTGTGGGGTATGTTTCTATACGCCATTGCATCGTGGTCCTGCACATATTGTCATCGATACGCATATGCATCCACCAACGTTCTCCGCAGTTGACGCTTTCAGCGCATTCTGCCTATGTTGTATACCTAGGGACTGTGGGCACTGACACAGCAACTCAATACCTGGCTGGATGCATGGCAGCAAAGGAAATCGCAGTACCTACCTGGTGTTGTGTACCCTCGCCACAAGTCAAATGCCACGGTGTACTCCTCAACGCGACAAGACCCACTCAGCATTATCTGTTGCAGACGTCAACTGCTCTGGCTGGGCCATGTTGTTCGCGAAGGACCTAACTCAGCGTCTTACCAAGCACTGGAGGTGGCAATTAATACCGGAACATCAAGCGGCCACGCGCCCGACCTCTTCTCAGATGGATTGACAATATTAAAATCCTATAAAGCAGGCTAATATTTATATTTCTGACACGTTTTTAACTGGCTCTAGACATGAAAAAATGGCTGATGCTTTTGGAAAATATGCTGCGCTTGCGTAGTTGTTCTAACTGCTATATGTTCTAGCAATATTTAGATGCCTTTTGTTGGCTCTTCCGCCTGGATTTCATTGACAGATGCGTTAAGCCCATGGATCCTTCTATGCGTGACATGGGAACTGTGACTGCAACTGTTCTTATTATTCTATTAATTAATTCAAAACATAAGATTCGAACTCGAGCTGCCACCCACATGCATTTCCGCGATAAACCTCGCACACATAAACATCCTACCAAATTGCTTCACTTTGGGATCCCGACTTTTTAAAGACCTATTCGAATGTGTCATCATCTTTCCTTAACATGAATATGATACGTGACTTACACCAGCATAGTATGCGTGGGGTGGCTAAGCATTGGCTTAACAAGAAAACAACCATCTTACCTTCTTCACACATGGGTGTTTTAGATGACCAGGTTTCATCCTCCTTACATATTGCAGCTCTTTGCCCTTTGAGTGCGTATCCGTCGTTGCACGCAAACTCGATGATGCCAAATAGCACTAGAGAACTTCTTACAACGGTACCATTCTTGGGTGGAGCAAGTTGTGAGCATCTAATTGCTGGTGAAAAGAGAAAAAACATGAACCAGCTGTCAACTTTCTGATGGTGGTATGTTTCCTATCCAAGTTAGACATCCATCCTTTTTTTAGCCCATGAAAACCTCCTGTCGAGCACTTTGTGTGCAGCCCTCCCACTGACTAGCGAGCAGGCTGTATTCCCACGTGTGTTATTGGTCAAGGAGTGGCGACTGCCAACAGCATTCTGGATATGTCTAACAATGGCAATGATGATAGACGCATATATCAGGTAGTAACATCTGGCTGCGGGCAACTTCTCTTCGATTTATGTGCTGGCGCCGTTTCTGTCAATGTCTTGGTTTGCGTCAGTATATGTTGAGCAAGAAACTATAAATCTCAAGCTATTTATCAACACCATCATCAATACGTAATCCAAAATAATTCATAACCCAGTTTGGGACATTCTCATCACATTTATTATATGCAGTGTCACTGTGTGTCTCTAGTGTTTTAAAGGTTCAGTGACGCCACCAAATGCAGGGTCACTGGCAGCGTTACTACCGGAGTCAACGTCTAAATGTGTGTTCTCTTGATCGTGAATATGATTAATCTGTAAGCAACTACCTCGCT
Source organism: Sycon ciliatum (assembly GCF_964019385.1). NCBI lineage: Eukaryota > Metazoa > Porifera > Calcarea > Leucosolenida > Sycettidae > Sycon > Sycon ciliatum. Next base: position 5,525,148 of record NC_088644.1, read on the forward strand.
GCGAATGCTGATTGTGCTCGTCTGTATTCTGATAGCTGCTTCTCCGTTTCGCCACGTGCCTGTGGTCGAGCTCTTGCCCATCTGAAGGTGTTAAAAGAAATTAGATTTACAATACCCAGCCACCTTTGCGTACCAAAAGAAAATGCACTGTTTTTCAAGTTTAACTGTAGCTTCCTGACACCCTCTTTCCATTAGTTAATGCTAGCGTAAATTTGGCGTTTGTATTCAAACAGTTTGCGTGTTCGTTCCTCTTGTCTCGCTTCTCACGTTCTCGTTCTTTCGTACTTCTGTCACTTAACCCCCCCCCTCTACTTTGTGCATAAATTCTTCCCCGTATTTATCACCACGTTGTAATGGTTTCCACCCATGTTATGTTTCTCAGCGTTATGGTTCATTGGTTCTGTTTTCTTGTAATCCATTTGAAGAGAATGCCCGAAAACTGTTTCATGAATTTTGGAGTCCTCATTGATGATAATAGTAATGAATACCTTGATTCAAAGTATCAGTCGAGAAAGTGAACTGTCTGAAAAGAGAAAAAAGTGCCAGACCTACCAGGACTCGAACCCAGGACCTTGCCTGTCATGAGCATTGCTCTAACCGCTGAGCTATGGGATCAGGCTGAACCTAGAAGGCGCTGACATTTTCACTCCAAAGGCAGATCAGAACATGGTCCACACATACTGATGGTACTTTGTACTTTTTCCCTCCCTCAGGGGACCAACCACGGTCAGTTTCTGGATCTTACCAGAAAGGAAAGAAAGTGATCAATTTTTTGAAAGGATTGGGAGAACTTGAAAATTGAAATTATTAGTCGGGGAAGTGAACCGCCTGAAAGGAGAAAAAATTGCCAGACCCACCAGGGCTTGAACCTGGGGACCTTGATTGCTTGTCATGCAGCAATGCTCTAATCACGTGTTGTGAGCTGCCCTTGGAGGGAAAAACTTGTCAGCGTATTCTAGGTTCAGCCTTGTCCCATAGCTCAGTGGTTAGAGCATGGCTCATGACAAGCAAGGCCCCCGGTTCGCGTCCTGGTGGATCTGGCAATTTTTTCTCTTTTAAGGCCGTTAATTTCCCCGAATGATACTTTGAATTTGAAGTTCTCCTAATCTTTCAATAAATTAATCATTTTCTTTCACCTCTGGTAGGGTCCAGAAACTGACCATGGTTGGTCCCCTGGGGGAGGGGAAAAAGACCCAAATGTCATCAGTATGTGTGGCACGTGTTGTGAGCTGCCTTTGGAGTGACAAACCTGTCAGCGCCTTCTAGGTTCAGCCTGGTCCCATAGCTTAGTGGTTAGAGCATTGTTCATGGCAAGCAAGATCCCGGGTTCGAGTCCTGGTGCGTCTGTTAATTTTTCTCTTTTCAGGCAGTTCACTTCCCCGACTGATACTTTAAATTTGTAGTTCTCCCAATCCTTTTAAATAAAAGCTTGATATTTGTTGTTTTCCGTCCCTCATTTCTCCCTCTCTCTAAGAAAGTTATTTCAGAACAATTGTACAAATTTTGCGAGTAGGTGAGGTCTAATAAGCAACACTAGAAAGAAAGAGGATGTTCGTTAGGGCAAGGCTGCTAAAGTTCTGAGGCTGCTTCATAATTTTGTTTAGGCATATCACACACAGAAGGACAAACTACGGACAACATGTAAAAGTTTGTTTCTTTCTTCCTAAGAGCAAGCTGCATATCTTATCATTGAATTGGGGCATGCTGGACAACCTGCTTCCATTAGCCATACACCTGACAGCTGCTTTTCCTGCAAGTTCAAATCTTGTCCAGCTTGCACAGACCAAGACGCCTGGAGAGCTTCCTACAGCCATGCAAAATCTTAGTATAGGAAATGCGGTATAGTGAGACTAAGGGGGGGGGGGGTGCGTTCTTAAATTCTCTAGCTTCTAGGAGAAGAAGAAAAGAGAAGTCGAAGAAACTGGGATTCATCAAGAACGGGTCTCGAAGAATTCGGAGATATTTTGCAGCTGTCAAGCAAAATGAAGCGCCAAAGGGGCCGCGATCTTGAGTGCCACGAAAACATGTAAAGTATGCGCTGTGCGTATGCGAAAAGGGAAATGATCAACACGTGGCTTTTAGCCTAGTTCGCATGCGCTGATCCCAAACCGCGAGAATCTCCAAGTTTCAACCACCTCTGAAGCTTGGAGAGCTTGGAGAGCTTTGGAGAGCCTCCTAAAATTCGGAGAGGATATAAGAACAGCTCTCGAGCTTTTCGGAGAGTCTCCCATTTTTCCGAGAGGATTTAAGAACGCACCCTAAGTGTCAGGTCGCTTAGACAATGTAGGTCTCCGTACTCATAAGTGTTAGTCAGTTGTGTGCCTTTTTGTCCCACACGCGGACTGTATATGATCTGGTTACGTTGTTTAACATTTTGGCCTTCGCCCTTGTACTAGATAACTTATCGCTACGAAAGTGGTGGACATCACGCAACTGCGTTTTAAAGAAAAGGGGGTTTGTCAACTGACAACGGCTCTATTCAGTTGCTATTCACACTCGCCCTAAGGCCCTGGATGGTAAATTCTTAATTTGTGATGTCTAAAAATGATAAAGTCAGTGATTACATTGCATGATATTGACAATCGGTAGTGTCCAATGGTACTTTTTCCTATACTTTAATCCTTGGCCTTTTCAGTGTTCATAAAATGCTTACGGGAGCATGCCTGAGAATACCAAAGTACGTGGGCAAGTGGATCTCTCCGATGTCACTCAAATTTTGCAGATATGTTCCCTTTGGGGTGTAGATCGATTGTACAAAGCGCTTGAAAAGACGTTTTTGAAGGGAACCTTGAAACTTGCATACCCCTTACAAATGGCCGAAATATCACACTATTTATGGGTCTACAATCGAGCCTCGCCACAGCGTATATGAACATACTACGAACAAACCTCCATCAAGGCGATATTGCCTCACCTTAGAAGAGTTCCTGGAGCGGTAGGGTTTAGCCACGCAAGCATCCCAGAAGACGAGGGTCATAACCCCCTGACGCCACAAATGATCGTCTTGAAAATAGGTTATTTACAAGCGCTGGCAAAACAGCCAGCTACGCCCACAAATTGCAAGAACTATACACCGGCAGATAGTAGAACACCTCTTCTAGCGCTGAGGACATGTCCCCCATCTTACTCTTGAGTTTTGTTTTAAATAAACTCTTTTGAATTTTCCACTCCACCATGCTAAAATACGGCCATAGTCATACCTGCGCAGGAAAGCCCACCACTCCGCGATTTCTCCTCGACTATTTCTACTCAAACGCCACTCCCAACGCTGCAGAAGTGTATTGTAGACTCTGACAAGGAAAAGCAGTGGTGATCACTTGTCACTCCAAACGACAAGCTCCTCCTTGCGCCACCAATTTTTTTTCCCGCACAGCAAGGAGAGTTATGGATCTTTCACACTTCCCCCTTGTGATCCCGAACATAGTCCTACACTAAAATTCCCTTGTTTCGTGTCGATCCTCGACAAGAGCGGCTAGCTCAGTCCCTTTGTGTTGACTGGTACATGGTACGCTAACAGCTCTGGCTGCATGCGGCTGTCGCGTGAACTGCATGGCAGATTTCTTACGTCATAAAGGATGTGATTTCATCATCAGTTCACTGGTCTTCGAGCTACTGTACATGGTAAGAGAAAGTCCCGGTTAGTAGGCCTGCAACACGGTCACGGTGTTCTTGAGTGCAGTAACAACATGAGTGTGATCGCTTCCAGCCCAACGGGCGTTCAAGGCGAGTAACAAGCGCACATGATGAAGGTGACTCTGAAATCTCGTGAGCCATGATCCACTTCGCAGTCTTGCGTCACAAGGCACGTGATTTCACCGTGCCTCTTGCAATAAAATTCAAGAACTGCGCTCAGGACTTCAGTCACTTTTACATGAACGATCGCACCAAAAATTGTCGGTGGCTTGACTCGTTTGTAGACCCATTAATAGTGTGATATTTCGACCATTTTTGAGGGGTATGCAAGTTTCAAGGTTCCCTTCAGAAACGTTTTCAAGGGCTTTGCACAACCGATCTACACCCCAAAGGGAACATACCTGCAAAATTTGAGCGAAATCGGAAAAATCCACTTGCACATATACTTTGGTATTCTCAAATATGCTCCCTTAAAGTACGAAACGTGTTGGCCGAATTTCGTTTCACGTACAGGATACGACACTGGTGACGGTATAGTATGGTTGGGGTGGCTCAGCTTGGGATTAACCAAGAATACAACGATCTTACCTTCACACGAGGGTGCGTTAGATGACCAGGTTCCATCCTCCTTACATACTGAAGATCTCTGCCCTTTGAGTGCGTATCCTTCGTTGCATGCAAACTCGGTGATGCCAAACACCCCCCGTGAGCTTCCTACGAGTGTACCATTCTTGGGTGAAGCAAATGGAAAGCATTGAATTGCTGGTGAGAAGAGAACAAAACATGAATTACTGGTATCGCAACTCAAAATGAGAGAGTTCTTGGGCATAACTTAGTTATGTCCTAGAGTAAAACATTATTATTAAAGTAAGAAACGTGTCGGCCGAATTTCGTTTCACGTACAGGATACGACATGGGTGACGGTATAGTATGCTTGGGGTGGCTTAGCTTGGGCCTAACCAAGAATATAACCATCTTACCTTCACACAAGGGTGCGTTAGATGACCAGGTTCCATCCTCCTTACATATTGTAGATCTCTGCCCTTTGAGCGCGTATCCTTCGTTGCATGCAAACTCGGTGATGCCAAACACCGCCTGTGAGCTTCCTACGAGTGTACCATTCTTGGGTGAAGCAAATGGAAAGCATTGAATTGCTGGTGAGAAGAGAACAAAACATGAAGCAGCTCAGCCTCTCACCTTTCCAATACTGCTAGTGTTCTTGTGCAAGTACGAAAGACATCGATCCAATTTCAGTGAACTTCGCCCTTCCAAAAGCGCACTATGAGCGTTTTTTTGTGCAGGTCCCCCACTGATTAGCGAGCCGGCTGTATTCCCACATGTGTTATTGGTCAAGGAATGGCGACGGACAACAGCACCCTGGATAGATCTAATCATGGAAATTGTGATAGATGCATGTATCTGGGAGTCACATCTGGCTTCGACGAACTTCACTTCGACTTGCTTGTTGTCGCCATTTGTGTCTATGTCTCCGTGTGTGTCAGTATAATTATGTTGGACAAGAACCTACAAATCTGAAGTTATTCATCATCATTATTGTAGTGTTATCTTGCGTTGAAAGAACACTACAATCCTCATCAATAAGAACTTCAAAACGCATGAACCAGTTTCGGACATCCTCTTCAAAGTAAATACATGCAATGTGTCTCTAGTGGCAGGTTCAGTGACACTGCCAAGTGCAGGGTCACGGGCAGCGTCACCAACAGAGTCAATTGAAGTGTCAACAACAACTGATGTGCTGCAGATTTCTGCACCTGCAAGAATATCTGCCCAGCAAACACAGGACACGCCTGACTGTGAACCTAGCTCAAGTATCAATGTTTCTTCTCTGGATCATGAAGTCTGCTAGTGACCACTCCATTGCCAATGCTGATTGTGCACGTGTGCATTCGGATAGCCACTTCTCTGTTTGGTGCCGTGCGCGTGGTCGCGGTCTGTCCCCATTGAACACAGTAGAAGAAATTATATTCACAATATAGAGCCACATGGTTTTAACGAAAAGAAACATGTACTTTCTCTCAGGTTAAACTGTTGTGTACTGATGTGTTCTCTCCGTGAGTGAATACAACGTCCATTAGGTGCTTTATCCCACACATTTTGCGTTTTAGTTTCTCTTGCGTCACTTCCCAACTTCTTGTTCTCCCTTTCCCCTTTCTCTCATCCCCACTGGAGCATATTTGTTCCCTACACTTATCACCTAATTATAATAGTTGTTATGCTACTTATCGTTATGTTTCCTTGGATCTGGTTTCTTGTAAATCATTTGAAGATAATGCCCGAAAACTGGTTGATGAATTTTGGAGTCCTTATTAGGATCATGATAAAGAATTGTTTGGTTTTCCGTCCCTTATAGGCTTCCCGTCTCTAAGAGCAATTGTACAAATACTTGGTCCGCCAAGTTAAAATTGGGGCTTATCTTCTCACTTGGTTTTTTGGTGTTCTGCCTGTGCCACACGGCATGGAACCACCGATTCACCATCCGAACATAACCATTGACCATTGCGTCCGACGACATGGCAGCACAAATCATCACAGAAGTTGCGATCGTTTCGTTTGAGTCTTTTTGACGGAGCTGCCGCCGACGAACACTTCCGTCAGCGCAAGAACACCCTGCAACCTCCGCTCGAGTCTATAAAATAGGTCAAGATGTTCGCAATTCAGAGCGATGGATAATACAGTTTCTTTCACCTTCCAGCTGTCTAATGGCAAGGATTGTTTACCCCGGGGAGGTAAGAAAAGCTGAAAAAGCACTTCTCGAGCTTGAATGTCAGTGCTTGCACAGTACAGCGCCTAGTGAAGGGCTATCACATGAAATTCGCTGGCGAAGAAACTGCAGCTCATGTCGATATCTCCAGTAAGTGAGACCAAGCCGGCGGACACACTTTGAAGCTCACAGAAGACAGGGCAAAGGAGCTACTCAAAGAAAACACCAAGTCCTGAGAGAAACACTCGTGCAAAGGACTTTCAGGAAACTAGCCGAAAAGCCTGGTGCACGGCGTTGTAGGTGCAGTACGCACAGGTGCTACATCAAGCGGAAGCTATCACTGCGCTGCATGTAGATCTTAAAGCACCAGCGGCTCGCGTGGGTACGGGCCGCGGGTGCTGATCAGCAAGTACGACAAGCGCAAGAGGCGATTTGAAAAGAGGACACTGATATGGCATTGCCTTTTTGTCTCAAACAAAGACGCATTATTGCGACGAACGGGGATAACACTTACAGTCAACATGCGGGCAGTCTCACCCAGCTTCTAATGGGAAGGCGACAGACACGCGCTGCCTTTGAGCGTGATTCGAGACGGGGAGAAGTGGAACAAGCTATGAAACGACCCGTGCATCAGCTGTCCGGATCGTACGTTTTGAGCTCTTCCTCTAGCGACGATAGTGGCGAGGAGGATGTGTAACTTGCTTGAATTTTCCACTGAGTTGCTTATTGACATGTAAATAATCATGTGTATAGTGCTTTGTAATCGTGGCTTGCTTCAAATATTCGTATTTCTTTCCTTAGACAAGTGTGAAGATAAGCGCCAATTTTAACTGGGTGGACCAAGTAGGTTGGATATAATATACAGCACTTAAAAGAAGGGGTTCATTAGGGCATTGCCATTAGGTATGTATGAGGCTGCTTCGTAATATTTTTAGGATTATCACAAACAGAAGCAGCCTACCTTGTTCAGTATATTGTTCATTTGTTGTCATACTTTGAACTGCGTCCCCCTTTCCGCATCCCAGTTGATATGAAATACCGAGTGTCGTGGGCAAGGTGAGCAAGGTTCTAAATTTGCTTTTGTGAAATACTATATTACTATGTAAGTGCTTGCTGGATATCTTACGGTTGCATTGTGGTATACTAGTCGACCAGCTTCCATTAGCCATACACCTTGAAGCTGATGTGCCTACAAGTTGAAATCCGGCATAGCATGCAAAGAAGACGATGCCTGGAAAGATTTCTACAGTCTTGCCAGATGATAGTGGGCGACGTGCCGGACATTTGATTTCTGTTCAGAAAAAATGAGAAGTACAGTTATTCAAACCAGATCCGCATGTCCGAGCCAAATCTAAACCATACATCACGTATCTACCAAAATCAATGTTGCCTTCTTCACGCTCATCACATCACCCTGTATGCCTCTGGAAAGTGTCAATGCACAATCATGTCCTGTTTTCTGTTGAGACGCGGTTCGTCACAGGTTGTAGTCTGCTTCTGAACTCATGCAAGATAAAGCTACTAAACAGCCACAGCAAACGCTCACATCTTGCACTTAACCTGACCATTGTCTGTGGCTCGACTGTGATCATCCAGAGGGACGAGGTACTGCAACTAATAATAACTCTAGACTCAGGCTGCGTTTACACGACAACGATTGAAAACGATTTGCGTTTATACGACACGAAGTACGACCTAAGCGGAACGAAAACGTTGCGTTTACTACGATTGTGTACACGACAATGGCCGAAAGCGATACCTTAACGGAACGGAATTGAAAAGCATTTCTAAGTGTTTTGAAACGTTTTCAAAACTTTTTCAAAACGTTTTCGTTCTCGTGTAAATGGTGAAAACAGGGGAAACGATTGGAAACGGAGCGCGGTAATGCAGACCGTTTCGCGCGGGACTATATTTCGCGGGAAATAAACAAATCTTGCGACCACCAGCACGTACCAACTCCAACTAACGTGTCACTTCCCGCCGTTGTGGCAAGCCAGCAAGTGCTAACTGCAGCCTGTTCACCCATTTTCCGTTTTCGTCTAAATGGTTAAAAACGATCTGCTGTTCTCGTGTAAACGGTTTGAAAACGATTCGCAGCCAGCCCGTTAATCATCATTTAACTCCGCATGAACAATTCAACATGCACACGACATGCACATGACATGTAAAGCGCATGATACAGCGCATGAATCGTTTTCGTTCCGTTTTGTTTCGTTTTGTATTGTTTCGTCTCCGTGCAAACGCAGCCTCAGTGCCAACGACAAATGCCTCAGGAAAGACATTGGAAACAAACCAGGCCCTCTCGACGTGGAAGGATGGACCTTCCTGTCCAGTCCAGAAAACAGTTCACATGGTTGCTCCGCTCTCAATGAGAACTTCAAAAATTTTCTCAGGTTGCTTTGAGTAAACTACTTCCGGTGAACACGCGATTAGATCTCGATTTCTCAGGTACCGGAGGGCCGCAGCTGTGCTTTAAAGAGAACTTTTTTCGATTTTTGATTTTCCAACTGGAATGAATACCTGAAATCCTGCATTGGACAACTGCTATGTCCTTAAATTTCTACCTGTACGACGAGACATCTCTGCACATGTGAAACTAACGTGAGCTAGCTTCCTAATACACAAGAACCTTCTGGGCAATCTTGCGCAACTATCGCAATCCTTGGGGTTTCCTCCCCAAACTGGAGCTCGTGCTTTGTGAATGACCAATGGTCCTCGACGTGTGTTCTCACCGGCCAGGAGCGACAATGCCTCACGCTGCTATATGGTGTTCACGAGGTTCCTCGGATGAAAACGAAGCATTTCTGTAAGTTTGTATCCCTGTTGATGTCTGGTCCTAAGGAGCACTATAAAAGTGATGGTCTTCAGGTACACTCCTTCTCAGCCTTCTCAATGGATGAAGGTGATTTCCCCGAAACACTGCGTATTGTGCAGCTCGAAAGCCTGGATTCTCCTTGTTGGCCTGTATTATGCTTTGCCTCCACAGTGTTGAGCACTGTCAGCACACTGTCACACTGGGTACATCCTCCGGGGAGGGGGGGGGAGGGAAACACCGGCCAATGTTAAGAGATTGGGTGATTGCCAACCACGGCGCTAAATAAAAATAAGGGGAGGGAAAAAGAAAGAGTAGCAAAATGAACAGCAACAACAACTCCGTAAAGAAAGATAATGACAAATAAAAACAGTGAAAAACACAGAGAGGCAAAGGACATGTGGATAATGAGCTATTTATGTCGTAGTAAATAAGGAGCGGCACGGATCTTAAACAGGCGGAGTGACGTCAGATCCTCAACTTCTTTGGGTAGAGTGAGCCAAACAGAAAAGCAATAAAGTCAGGGGAGCGCAAAAGAGTGGATGAGTTACACTTAGGGAGTAAGAGCAAGTTTCTAGTTCTTAGAGAAGAGAACCAGTTAAAACACATGAGATGAGGTGGGTACAACTCAAGCATAATAATCTACAAGAGAAGCCAGGTGTACACTGCGTCCATGTGATAACGGGGTTGTGTGAGCGACTTTATAAACGGCGGATGATGAAAGCATGCGTGGTTGACAGAGGAGAATTTTAAGAATTTTCTTGTGGTGTAATTCAAGCTTTGCAGCAGCGGAAGAGGATAATCTATCCCAAGATGTATCTGCATAATCAAATATCTTCAAGTATGAGGAGACATAAACACTGAGTATGTGAAGACTGAAACAGTGGGTCCATTGTTAATTGGCATCATGCCTGTTGATTTACACTATACATAGAGTATATAGCTACCAAATGCTTGATACTGTTGTGTCGTAGTATTTAGGCAATAGCGGCTTTTGTTCGCGTGCCGATCAGGATGTATGGAGAAAGACCACGACTCGCCAAGTTCCCAAGCAGCCACAGACGGCGTAGCAATTCTTACCGCCAACCCTTCGAGCAAAGGAACCGGCCTGAGTTGGAAATCGTCTCTGTGTAATTGTGCCGCGATATGGATGAAACACACAGGCTCACATGTGACGAGATGAAGATAATCTCAACCGGCTGACGGAAATCCAAGAGGCTCACGGGAACGCTGCAGTTGTGGTCGGAGACGCGGAGTCATTTAGTCACTGGTAAACGTTGCATCGAGTGTTGTGTGCTTTAACACAATTATAAACATTATGAAAAAGTGAAAATAATGCAATGGTGGGGCTGAGTGGTGTTCTGTGGAGGAGACGTTGCTGTCTAAGTATTCAAAGCCGTACCCTGTATCTCAAGTCTGTGGTCATGCTCTATCATAAGTTCCCGTATGGCTCCAGAGCCTTCTCAGCATTGTTGGCGGGTAAGCACCTGGATCGTGTCCAAGTACTGCGGTTCTGGTGGCTTGAGGGATGTACGGATGCTCGCAGTGCACCCCTGCCGGCAACCTGCTAGTGAAGCTTGGTACCTACTGTGTCCGGGATCCAGAATCTGATCTTCCTAGGCTGGAGCTGCTGCTACTCCTGTGCTAGCCCTCCACCACTGGTGCTCCTACTCGGCTCCAGTGTGGGCCATTAACCACCCTGCCCGATTTCGCACTGTTGCTATGCCACACCGTCAGCATTTAACTCGGAGGTCAGACCTTGATCCCTCCCACGATATGCTATCTGTCTGTATGCCTCTCTCTTACACACAGATGTGCACACAAACGCACATGCAGACACACGCACATGCACACACAGTGGCACACACATACACATAGCCAGCTTCTCTGTGTTTGGTGATCATCATCTGTTTTCTGATGTGCAAGCTCACCTCTGATGCCGATTATTTCCTTGCTTAGACCCCGTCTACAATTAGACCACTCTGCTCTCCCTCCTGTAGTGCACTCGCTTCTAAATCCTACTTGGAGCAGTAAGGCTGTGTCACTGCTCCTACTGATGTCATTGTTGCGAAAGCAATATCATCGCCAATGTTGGTAATTTTCCACCATGTATGAATCATTAACAATCATCACCTATGTGTCACGGCCCAACCATCCTCGTAATTCCCCTCATTGTGACTGGTGCTGTACCGTTGAAACCTACTTTGTTTCAGTGTATATTCGCTCCAAACCTTTTTGGTTGCATAATGATCTGACGCAGTGTGCTATCGGGAAATATGGATAAGATTAGTACAGTCGGCATCGCCTATCGAGTGACCAGGTATAAGGATACTATTACATGTATACCGGCTACACGGTATCGGAACACAAATAGCACTATGTGTACAATATTCCGTCTCAAGCTCACGCTGTGCGGTGCGGATAGGTCATGCGTCATTGCCAACTTGCCGCATGTGCAGCAGGAAGGCACCACATGTCGACTACTGCTTATACTGTACAGCATTGTGTGCTTACATGCATCTACGGCCTTGTGGATGCAATTGAGTCTCACATACACGTACATGAAATATTGCTTGTAGTGCGGCATCTGGTGTTGACATACAATGGCTAAATATTTTTCTCGCAATAATGACCGTATGCACCACAAGTGTGTTAATGTCCAGAGCCAACTCAAGTCCTGTATTATTTATGATCAAGACAACAATTACTTCGGGCTGAAATTCTTCTATGACAGGCATGAACACTTGCCTTACAATTTTTCGTGATTGTACAAAGTACATATTCGCTGAAGTTGGTTGCTCCAACGAGGAGCACACGCTTCTTGCCGAACTTGACACTTGACTGACTCACGACTGCCATCCGGAGCACACCAGGAGCACGTCGCACCTTCCGCTCGGCAAACCTGAAAGAAAGCACCACTCCCTGCTCAATACACAGTGTTTCGGGGAATTCACCCCTCATCAGTTGAGCTTGAGTAGGCTGAGGAAGATTGTGCCCGAAACACTGTGTATTGAGCAGGGAGTGGTGCTTTCTTTCAGGTTTGCCGAGCGGAAGGTGCGACGTGCTCCTGGTGTGCTCCGGATGGCAGTCGTGAGTCAGTCAAGTGTCAAGTTCGGCAAGAAGCGTGTGCTCCTCGTTGGAGCAACCAACTTCATGACATTACCGCCGAAGTCGCAACTTCTAAGTTCGTATTGTTGTCCCTCACGCGGACGTGCGACTAGTTGTTGGAGGTGACAGCGTTGTGAATAGCTATACTGGCTCTCAACGTCTGTTTAGCACAACTCCATGAGCGACTCTGACTCACGCTGCTACCTGGGGCTTCACGAGGTGTATGTCGCGCTGGAAACAAAGCGTCTCTGTAAGTTTGTATCCCTGGTGATGGTTTGGCCTGGAGAGCAGTATATAAGTGGTGCTTTTCAGGCACAATCTTCCTCAGCCTACTCAAGCTCAACTGATGAGGGGTGAATTCCCCGAAACACTGTGTATTGAACAGGGAGTGGTGCTTTCTTTCAGGTTTGCCGAGCGGAAGGTGCGACGTGCTCCTGGTGTGCTCCGGATGGCAGTCGTGAGTCAGTCAAGTGTCAAGCTCGGCAAGAAGCGTGTGCTCCTCGTTGGAGCAACCAACTTCATGACATTACCGCCGAAGTCGCAACTTCTAAGTTCGTACATATTCGCTGTTCCATCAATTTTGCACCGTTTACATTGTACTGCCACTAGTGGTATCACCTGCATGCATATTGAGTCAAAAAATGTTACCTCTGTATAATTATGCTTATCGTGGCTATCAAGAGCTTCGATACAAATTCCCAGCTGACGAATGGTGTCCAGCTTGCGTTCAGCTCAGCTGGCACTCACAACTCATATAAATTATTCCATTCTAGACGCCAGATAAGATGTTTCACCTACAATGTAGACAAAACGTCACTTCATCTTCTGTCCAACCTCAAAAGCACGTTCAAGCAAATACGTCTGAAACACAGTAGCGACAATCCGACAGCGGCGGCACGCCATCTTCTCCGAATGAGCTTATACAGTTTTTTTAATTTTTTAATTTTTACTATTGAACACTCACTGCATGATGGACTAAAATTTGGAGGAGAACTCGACACAATGGTACATATGCAGCAGGACGGAGTGGGTGGGACCTGTCAAGCTCAGTCGACCAAGGGTCTCGACAGCTGCACATGTGCACCAAAGGAAACAAAAAGGGGAGTGGAAGGGCGGGAGCAGGAGAGCAAGAACTCTAAGGGTAGGAAAGAGAGGAGGGAGAGGAGGAAACCAGGAAACTTGTTATTCAAAGATAAGAGTGCAAACAAGTACGCAAGCAAGTACAAAGATAGCTGATTGACGTGCAGTTTTGACGAAAGATTATACTGAGAATGGAGGAGATTTAGAGAGAGATAAAGACAGATGGATTGGGAGTTTGATGATGAGAAGGGAGTGCTCCGAGAACATGAACTGGGCCATACTGGCAGTAGCCTAGGAGGCGACGTCCGTGGCCAATGACCGACCCGACCGTTTCAGGTAGCGGTTCGTCAGAACCTTGAACTGCTGCATCCCTTTGGCAGACTGTGCATCGCGGAGGAGAGTGGATGGCAGTTCATTCCGGGCTTCGATGAGGAACTCCGGGAAAGAACGCAGCGCTACATTGCACGATCTGGCAGGTAGGGCTGTCTGGAGTTGAAGCTCGTGCGCAAGGTTGGCTGCCGAGCGGCGACGTGTGGCAGACGTGATGGCGGGTGCGATGGCTCTGGCTGGGCGTGTCGCTGCAAGAGCTGGTGGGCTTGTGATGTAATGGAGCTTGAACAGAGTTGTGACGCCGGCCACACAGCGCCGTAGGGAGAGAGTGTCCATTGCAGCCCTTGTCCCAATCAGGCTGAGGGCACGATGCTGGACTCGGTTCAGCTGTGAGAGATTGGTAGCCGTAGCTCCCTTCCATACAAGTGGGCAGTACTCCATTAGAGGCCAAATGAGATTCCAGTATGCTGTGACCCGACTCAGTGGGACCAGGACATGTCACGCCTTCCGGAAGAAACCAATTCGCTGTGTGACACGACGCACTGCAGTTCCTCGAAGATGCTCAGAGTATGATAGATGAGCATCGAACGTCACTCCAAGGAGCTTCAGCCACGAGCATTCCTGGACCGCTGTACCATTGAACTGGATATGTGGTGTCTCCCAGGGTCTGCGTTGGCGGGACACAGTCATGGCCTGTGATTTCGTTAGCTCGAAAGTGATGCGTCACTGAGCACCCCATTCAGCAAGTGCATCCACACCAGCTTGGAGGTTGCGGTACACTTCTGTTACTGCATGTGGCGTTGGAATGTGGGCATAAAGCGTGGTGTCATCTGCGTAAACAGCCGGAGTGATCCTTTCCTGTAGGACGTCGCAGGCGTCATGCACGTACAGCAAAAACAGTGTGGGCCCAAGGATGCTTCCCTGTGGGACCTCAGCATTAATCTTGTATGATTTTGAAGATACTCCGCCAACAACTGCCTGAAATTTCCTGTCGTACAGGTAGTCAGACAGCCAGTTGAGGAGGTGTTATGTTCTCATGCACACCACTACTACTAGACAACAGGAACTAGTTTGGTGACAAGATAATAGAAACTTATTATTTACATTCTCAAGTGAGGAAGAAGAGCAAGGAGAAGAACACATGAATCCAGAATATGGATGCGTGCATGCGTCCAATAGAGACATGACGTAATCACGTGAAGCAAGGCATATAACGTAACAATACGCGTTATGCGGGTGATAACAACTTGAAGTACATGCGCAATACATGAGTAGCTAGCATGATACATCACGTCCCTTCTGAGATAGAAATATAACAATTACATTTACATACATGTACCTCACGCCCCTTCTGAGATGACAACAAGGCATCTAATACCAACTAGAAAGGACGGCAAAGCAGATAGAGATAACTGAATACGAAAATAGCTGAGCTCAACGAGAGGCAGAAAGACGCACCGGCAGCTAATCATAAGTTTGGCCACGAGTGTTCGAAATATTCAGCCTAGACGGGGGTTGGCGGCTTCGCTGGCTGCGCCGGACTGGCGGGGCAGGCTGAGTGATGGGGGTAGCAGGCATCGGCTGTGCAGGTGCTACGGGCAAGACAACAGGACGAAGAAAGCGACGGTTTCGCCATTATATTCGGCCACTGGGAAGCTTGACCATGTAGTCGCGGTGGCTCCCAATGGCGGCAATGGTACCGCGGGCGTTCCACAACTTGCTGCCGGGATCTTGTAGATCCACAGGGCAACCAAGGTGGAGGGCAGGCAGAGAACGGGCAGACTGGTTGTAGTGCTGACTGGCTGCTTCAGACTGGGCAGAGGCACGACTGTC